>NC_143043.1:44629946-44639946 GCF_057628025.1 Oncorhynchus mykiss
TTTATCACTGACCTCAACCCAGAGTGTCTCAGAGTGTTCACCATCAGCCCACTGACAGCCCTATCAGATCACAACAAAATCAGAGTTATGAACAGAGTTCAAAACCAAAGGAACTGTATAATATTAAGACATGCTGTAGATGGAAGGAAGATCTACCAAGGAAATCTACCAAAAAACAATTAGGCAACAACAAATTCAATCCCTTCTAGACAATTTCCTGGACAAAAAGATTCACTGTAATAGGGAAGGTATAAACTTGTCAGTCGAAAACATGAACAGTATATCGACCTCTCAGCTTCCCTATCAAATCTAAAACTGTCAAGCAGACAACTTAAGAAAATTAACAATGACAAATGGTTTAATGAAGAATGCAAAAACAGAAAGAAATAGAGAAACCTGTCCAACCAAACACCCAGAACACCTGAACCTACGCCTTCACTATGGTGAATCACTAAAACAATACAGAAATACACTATAGAAAAAGAACGAACATCATGTCAGAAATCAGCTCAATGTAATTGAATAATCCATAGAATCTAACCACTTCTGGGTAAATTGGAGAAATCTAAACACAAAGATGCATCTATCCAAAACTGGAAAGTATGGATAAACCACTTCTCAAATGTTTTTGGTTCTGTAACAAAGAACGAACATCAAAAAAGTATACATGACCAAAGACAAATCTTAGAATCAACTATTAAAGACTACCAGAACCCACTGGATTCTCTAATTACATTGAATGAACTACAGGACAAAATAAAAACCCTTCAACCTAAAAAGCCCTGTGGGGTTGATGGAAACCTAAATGAAATTATCAAATATACAAACGCCAATTGGCTATACTTAAACTCTTTAACATCATCCTAAACTCTGGCATCTTCCCCAATATTTGGAAACAAGGACTGATCACCCCAATCCACAAAGGGGAGACAAATTTGACCCCAATAACTACCGTGGAATGTGTCAACAGCAACCTGGGGAAATACCTAATTATTATTAACAGCAGAATCATACATATGCTCAATGAATAACAATTTACTGAGCAAATGTCTAATTGACTTTTTACCAAATTACTGTACAACAGACCACATATCCATCCTGCACACCCTAATTGACAAACAAACCAAAGTCTTCTCATTCTTTGTTGATTTCAAAAAAGCTTAAGACTCAATTTGGCATGAGGGTCTGCTATACAAAATTGTTGGAAAGTGATGTTGGGGGAAAAACATACAACATTATAAAGTCCATGTACACAAACAACAAGTGCGCAGTTAAAATTGGCAAAAAACACATTTATTTCCACAAGACTGGGGGGTGAGACAGGATTGCAGCTTAAGCCCCACCCTCTTCAACATATATATCAACGAATTGGCGCGGGCACTAGAACAGTCTGCAGCACCCGGCTAGAATCTGAAGTCAAATGTATACGCTTAAATTCACACAGGACACTGGATAAGACAGGAGAAATACTCCAGATATAACACACTGACCCTAGCCCCCCGACACATAAACTACTGCAGCATAAATACTGGAGGCTGAGACAGGAGGGGTCGGGAGACACTGCCCGACGATACCCCCTGACATAGCCAAACAGGCAGGATATAACCCCACCCACTTTGCCAAAGCACAGCCCCCACACAACTAGAGGGATATCTTCAACCACCAACGTACCATCCTGAGACAAGGCCGAGTATAGCCCAAACCAAACAGGAAGATCACATCAGTGACTCAACCCACTCAAGTGACGCACCCCTCCTAGGGACGGCATGAAAGAGCACCAGTAAGCTGGTGACTCAGCCCCTGTAATAGGGTCAGAGGCAGTGAATCCCAGTGGAGAGAGGGGAATCGGCCAGGCAGAGACAGCAAGGGTGGTTCGTTGCTCCAGTGCCTTTCCGTTCACCTTCACACTCCTGGGCCAGACTACACTCATTCATAGGATCTACTGAAGAAATTAGTCTTCAATAAAGACTTAAAGGTTGAGACCTTGTCTCTCACATAAATAGGCAGATCATTCCATAAAAATGGAGCTCTATAGGAGAAAGCCCTGCCTCCAGCTGCTGCTTGTCTTGTGACCGTAGCTTGCGTACAGTGGGGCAAAAAAGTATTTAGTCAGCAACCAATTGTGCAAGTTCTCCCACTTAAAAAGATGAGAGAGGCCTGTAATTTTCATTATAGGTACACTTCAACTATTACAGACAAAATGAGAAAAAAAATCCAGAAAATCTCATTGTAGGATTTTTAATGAATTTATTTGCAAATTATAGTGGAAAAAAAAGGCAAGAAGGGCATTCCATTCCATCAAAAGAAACATACAATTTTACATACCAATTAAGATCTGGCAAAAATACTTGAATCCGTTATAGAACCCATTTCCCTTTATGGTTGTGAAGTCTGGGGTCCCCTCACCAACCAAGAAATCACAAAATGGGACAAACACCAAATTGAGACTCTGCATGCAGAATTCTTAAAAAATATTCTCTGTGTACAACGTAAAACACCAAATAATGCATGCAGAGCAGAATTAGGCCGTTACCCGCTAATTATCAAAATCCAGAAAAGAGACGTTAAATTCTACAACTACCTAAAAGGAAGCGATGCCCAAACCTTCCATAAATAACAAAGCCATCACCTACAGAGAGATGAAGTTGGAGAAGAGTCCCCTAAACAAGCAGGTCCTGGGGCTCTGTTCACAAACACAAACACACCCCACAGAGCCCCAGGAAAGCAACACAATTATACCCAACCAAATCATGAGAAAACAAAAAGAAAAATGACTTGACACATTGGAAAGAATTCACAAAAAACAGAGCAAACTAGAATGCTATTTGTCCCTAAACAGAGAGTACACAGTGACAGAATACCTGACCACTGTGACTGTCCCAAACGTAAGGAAAGCTTTGACTATATACTGACTCAGTGAGTATAGCCTTTCTATTGAGAAATGCCGCCGTAGGCAAAACTGGCTCTCAAGAGAAGACAGGCTATGTGCTCACTGCCCACCTGCCAAATGTATGACCATATTAGAAATACATATTTCTCTCAGATTACACAGATCCACAAATCCAAGTTTGATAAACTCCCATATCTACCGGGTGAAATACCACAGTGTGACATCACAGCAGCAATATTTATGACCTGTTGCCACAAGCGACCGGTGAAGAACACACACCATTGTAAATACAACCCATATTTATGTTGATTTATTTTCCCTTGTGTACTTTAATCATTTTTACAACACTGAATATATACATAATACGACTTTTGGAGAGTAATGTTTACTGTTCATTTTATTGTTTATTTCACTTTTGTTTATTATCTACTTAACTTGCTTTGGTAATGTTAACATATGTTTTCTATGCCAATAAAGCCCATTGAATTGAGAGAGAGAAAGAAAGAGAGCGAGAGAGAGAGAGAGAGAGAGAGAGAGAGAGAGAGAGAGAGAGAGAGAGAGAGAGATGATTAGGATCCCCATTAGCTTACGCCATAACATTAGTTAATCTTCCTGGGGTCCAACCCAATTAATAAGACATTACAAACAATTACAAATTAATACTTTACAAACATTTAACAAGTAGACAATACAGACAATTAAAATACCTGACAGGAAACACATTTAACTTCCCATTGATGCTTTCCATTTCCTGTACAGTCATAGGGTCCATCACATTAGATGTTCTTTCTATTTCCTGTCCAGTCATACGGTCTATCAAATTAGATGTTCTTTTATTTTTGTCTTGAAGGTGGATTTACTTTTTGCCTGAGAAATATGGATAGGTAAAGAGTTCCATTCAGCTATGGCTCTATATAAAACTAGATTTAAGGCGATTTGTCCTTGGCTTGGGTTGTCTTAGGTATAAATCCAAGATGGCGTAGCAGTCGGACATATGTTTGTCTTGTCCCGTGTTAATTAGTCTGTAAATAGTCTGTTTTTCGAGGGGGGGGGGGGGGGGGGTTCGTATATATTTTAATCTCACTTTCCATCTACGAACTAAACATACTTTTCTGCAACCCGCCTCACCCAATGTGGTGCGGGCCTGATATTTTTTTATACCTTACAACTGGAACCTCCATCAGACGCTAGCCAGCAAACTAGCTACTAGCTACTAGTCATTGTTTGACACTGCTAGCGGTCTTCACCTTCAGCTCGGACATTTGCCAGCTTTAGCTCGGACAATTACCTGCCAGTCTGCAGAGCGAGATATCAACCCAGAGCATATGGACTGCTTTTCTCCACCACATCACCAGATTCCTGCCTGCAAGCTCTGGACCACCAGAGTGGCTACTGTTGGCTAACGCCTCTGTCCTGAAGCAAGCATCAGTTAGCCTTGAGTTAGCCTCGAGCTAGGCTTATCTCCCAGCTAATTCTTGATTTACAATACCTCTTTTGCCAATTGGCCTGGACCCTTTATTGTCGATACGGAGCCCCGCCGATCCATCACGACTGGTCTGCTGACGTAATCATCCAGGTTTGAACAGGCTTTCCGTTGCGATGTCGCCGAAAACTCATCTGCTAGACCCGGCCCGCTAGCTTTCTGAACGCCGTGTCTCCCGCTCGCCTAGAGTAGTAGTGACTACCGAACGGCTCCCTCACTCACCTATTGCTGTCATTGGACCCTATGATCACCAGGCTACACAGCTGATGCCTGCTGGTCTGTTCATTAACACAGTACCTAATTTTGTTTATCTGTCGGTCTCAACCTCGAACTCAGGTCTTGTGTGTACCTAACTGACCCTCTATGCCCATTCATCACCATTTACACGTTGTTGTCTTAGCTCTCCCGACCGACACCCATGATTGCTTTATGCCTCTCTCAAATGTCAATATGCCTTGTCTACTGCTGTTTTGGTTAGCTATTATTGTTTTATTTCACTGTAGAGCCCCCATCCCCGCTCAACATGCCTTAGATAGCTCTTTTGTCCCATGCGGAGACCTAACCTGGCTTAAAACCTGTTAAAGAGGCTGCAAATTTTTGCAGCTTTTTGTTAAAAATCGCGCAACATTTCAACGTCCTGCTACTCATGCCAGGAATATAGTATATGCATATGATTAGTATGTGTGGATGGAAAACACTCTGAAGTTTATGAAACTGGTTAAATCATGTCTGTGACTATAACAGAACGCGTTTAGCAGGAAAAATCCCAAGGAAAACTGTTCACAAAAAAAACCTAAATAATATCCCTCCGCCAGTCTCTGTATTGTCTATGGCAAGGGAAAATAGATATCGCCAGTACTGTCAATTGATTTTAAATTAATCCTTGGTAACATGAGGAATAGGCACTTCCTGTCGTCGACCACACCACAGGAAGTAATGAAAGAGAGAATGTGGACCATGATTTCAAAACGTGCTGCTATTGAATACAGATCGCCCCGTGATCAATTTGATCGATTATTAACGTTTACTAATACCTAAAGTTGGATTACAAAAGTAGTTTGAAGTGTTTTGTCAAAGTTTATAGGTAACTTTTTTAATTTAAAAAAAATACGGTCCGTTTTGGAACGGTGCTTTTCCATGGATCAGACGGCCTTCATAAATGGACATTTTGGGTATACATGGACGGATTTAATCGAAAAAAAGACCAAATTGTGATGTTTATGGGACATATAGGAGTGCCAACAAAGAAACTCATCAAAGGTAATGAATGTTTCATATTTTATTTCTGCGTTTTGTGTAGCGCCGGCTACGCTAATTATTTTGTTTACGTCCCCTTTGTGTATTTCGGGGGTTGCATGCTATCAGATAATAGCTTCTCATGCTTTCGCCGAAAAGCATTTTAAAAATCTGACATGTTGGCTAGATTCACAACGAGTGTAGCTTTAATTGAGTACCCTGCATGTGTGTTTTAATGAAAGTTTGAGTTGTATCGAGTACTATTAGTTGTCACTCTGAAATTTCCGCTGATGTCCGCTGATGTTGATCCCTGTACAGGGACAGCAGCCGTAACAGGTTTTAATTAACTGGTGCCTCCAGAGATGCAACCTCCCTCATCATCACTCAATGCCTAGGTTTACCACCACTGTACTCACATCCTACCATACCCTTGTCTGTACATTATGCCCTGAATGTATTCTACCACGCCCAGAAATCTGATCATTTATTCTCTGTTCCCCAATGCACTAGACGGCCAGTTCTTACAGCCTTTAGCCATACCCTTATCCTAATCTTCCTCTGTTCCTCTGGTGATGTAGAGGTTAACCCAGGCCCTGTAGTCCCCAGTTCTACACCTATTCCCCAGTCGCTCTCATTTGTTGACTTCTGTAACTGTAAAAGCCTTGGTTTCATGCATGTTAATATCAGAAGCCTCCTCCCTAAGTTTGTTTTATTCACTGCTTTAGCACACTCCACCAACCCTGATGTCCTAGCCTTGTCTGAATCCTGGCTTGGGAACGCCACAAAAATTCGGAAATCTCCATCCCAAGCTATAACATTTTCTGTTAAGATAGAACTGCCAAAGGGGGCAGAGTTGCAATCTACTGCAGAGATAGAGAAACAGTTCGAGCTTCTACTTTTAAAAATAAGTCTCTCACTGTTGCTGCTTGTTATAGACCCCCCAGAGCATACCGGACTTATTTTTCCCTCCATATCCCCGGATTCCTACCGCAAACTCTGAACCTTTTCATCTGGATCATCACAGCTAGCTAACCGCAACCCGGGTTGACTACTCCTGGCTAACGTTTCCATCCTGGAGCTAGCACCAACTAGCCTGGAGCTAGCACCAACTATCCTGGAGCTAGCCCATGCTAGACCAAATCAAATCAAATCAAATTTTATTTGTCACATACACATGGTTAGCAGATGTTAATGCGAGTGTAGTGAAATGCTTGTGCTTCTAGTTCCGACAATGCAGTAATAACAAGTAATCTAACTAACAATTCCAAAACTACTGTCTTGTACACAGTGTAAGGGGATAAAGAATATGTACATAAGGATATATGAATGAGTGATGGTACAGAGCACCATAGGCAAGATACAGTAGATGGTATCGAGTACAGTATGTACAAATGAGATGAGTATGTAAACAAAGTGGCATAGTTTAAAGTGGCTAGTGATACATGTATTACATAAGGATACAGTCGATGATATAGAGTACAGTATATACGTATGCATATGAGATGAATAATGTAGGGTAAGTAACATTATATAAGGTAGCGTTGTTTAAAGTGGCTAGTGATATATTTACATCATTTCCCATCAATTCCCATTATTAAAGTGGCTGGAGTTGAGTCAGTGTCAGTGTGTTGGCAGCAGCCACTCAGTGTTAGTGGTGGCTGTTTAACAGTCTGATGGCCTTGAGATAGAAGCTGTTTTTCAGTCTCTCGGTCCCAGCTTTGATGCACCTGTACTGACCTCGCCTTCTGGATGATAGCGGGGTGAACAGGCAGTGGCTCGGGTGGTTGATGTCCTTGATGATCTTTATGGCCTTCCTGTGACATCGGGTGGTGTAGGTGTCCTGGAGGGCAGGTAGTTTGCCCCCGGTGATGCGTTGTGCAGACCTCACTACCCTCTGGAGAGCCTTACGGTTGAGGGCGGTGCAGTTGCCATACCAGGCGGTGATACAGCCCGCCAGGATGCTCTCGATTGTGCATCTGTAGAAGTTTGTGAGTGCTTTTGGTGACAAGCCGAATTTCTTCAGCCTCCTGAGGTTGAAGAGGCGCTGCTGCGCCTTCTTCACGATGCTGTCTGTGTGAGTGGACCAATTCAGTTTGTCTGTGATGTGTATGCCGAGGAACTTAAAACTTGCTACCCTCTCCACTACTGTTCCATCGATGTGGATAGGGGGGTGTTCCCTCTGCTGTTTCCTGAAGTCCACAATCATCTCCTTAGTTTTGTTGACGTTGAGTGTGAGGTTATTTTCCTGACACCACACTCCGACCCATCTCCCGGCTAGGGCTCCTGGGCTACTCCTAAAGCCCACTCCTCGGCTACAAACTCCGGACCCCTTTTACTGCCGTTATGGAACCCCCGCCGATCCTTCACGACCGGAATACCCACATAATCTGCCTAAGGATCCCAACAGGCCCCCCAGGTGCGACGTCCCCTGAAGGCCCATTCTGCTAACCATGTCCTGCTAGCTATCTAGAGCATATTGGACTGTTAGCTGATCCATCGGCCAGTTTCTTGGACCACTTTACCCATTTTGCCAATTGGACTTGGACCCCTCTGCTACTTCTAACCCTACTAATTCCACGACTGGTATATCGTCTCTAGAGACATTTCATTACTCAATGCCTAGGTTTTCCTCCAATGTACTCTCTTCCTACCATACTAGGTCCTGGATTAACCTCTACATTACTTCCTACCATACCTTTGTCTGTACATTATACCTTGAATCTATGCCATCGTGCCCAAAAACCTGCTCCCTTTACTCTCCGTTCCGAACGTGCAAGACGGCCAGTCCTTATAGCCTTTAGCCGTACACTTATCCTACTTCTCCTCTATTCCTCCTGTAATGTAGAGCTTAATCCATGACCTGCAGTGCCTAGCTCCACTCCCATTCCCCAGGTGCTATCACTTGTTGATTTCTGTAACCGTAAAAGCCTTGGTTTCATGCATGTTAACTTTAGAAGCCTCCTCCCTAAATTTGCTTTATTCACTGCTTTAGCACATTCTGCCAACCCGGATGTCTTAGCCGTATCTGAGTACTGGCTTAGGAAAAGCACCAAAAACCCAGAAATGTCCATCCCTAACTATAACATTTTCCGCCAAGATAGAACTGCCAAAGGGGGTGGTGTTGCAATCTACTGCAGAGATAGCCAGCAGAGTTCTATCTTACTATCGAGTTTGTACTTCTAAAAATTCCCCTTTCCAGAAACAAGTCTCTCGCCGTTGCCGCTTGCTATAGACCACCCTCTGCCCCCAGCTGTGCCCTGTACACCTTATGTGAATTGATTGCCCTCCATCTATCTTCAGAGTTCGTACTGTTACCGGCCACCCCACAATCTAAGCTAGATGCACCTCAATCTCACACAAATGATCAAGGAACCTACCAGGCACAACCCTAAATCCGTAAACATGGGCACTCTCACAGATATCATCCTGACCAACCTTCCCTCCAAATATACCTCTGCTGTCTTCAACCAGGATCTCAGAGATCACTGCCTTATTGCTTGCATCCGTAATGGGTCCGCGGTCAAACAACCACCCCTTATCACTGTCAAACACTCCCTAAAATCCTCCCGCGGGCAGGCCTTTCTAATCAACCTGGCCCGGGTATCCTGGAAAGATATTGAACTTATCCCGCCAGTAGAGGATGCCTGATTTGTTCTTTAAAAGTGCTTTCCTCGCCATTTTAAATAAGAATGCCCCATTCAAAAAATGTAGAACTAAGAACAGATATAGCCCCTGGATCACTCCTGACTTGACTGCCCTTGACCAGTGCAAGAACGTCCTATGGCGTACTGCATTAGCATCGAATAACCCCCGCGATATGCAACTTTTCAGGGAAGTCGGGATCCAGTATACACAGTCAGTTAGGAAAGCAAAGGGTAGCTTTTTCAAACATAAGTGTGTAGCACTAATTGCAAAAAAGAGAGAGAGAGAGAGAGAGAGCATGTTAGTCAGTGCTGCATTAGACTTCACATTCACAGTGCAGGTCATTTTCATGATGAGTGTCTGTGTGCATGCAAAATACTAGCAGTTTTACTTGCAGTTTTGATGAAGCAGTGTGGACATAATGACAATGTGTGTACTGTAACAGTGTATCAGTAATGACGAGGGAAGCAGGACCACTCAGAAATCTCGCAGTGCAACCTTATGTTTCAGCATCCACGTGACATCTCATCCCATTCATATTATTGTCTCTTTTCGTGATCACGATTTTACATCACTGAAATACTATACGGAGAACTGAGGGCTTGGGGTGCATCCCAAATGGAACCCTACTGTATTCCTTATATAGTGCACTACTTTTGACCAGAGCCCTATGGGTCGTGGTCAAAAGTAGTGCACTACATAGGAAACAGGTTGCCAGTTGGGTGTTAGTGCTACCCTTCCTCCCTCTC
>NC_143043.1:44642446-44657446 GCF_057628025.1 Oncorhynchus mykiss
GTTCCTCGGCGTACACATCACGGACGAACTGAAATGGTCCACCCACACAGACAGCGTGGTGAACAGCGCCTCTTAAACCTCAGGAGGCTGAAGAAATTTGGCTTGTCACCGAAAACACTCACAAACTTTTACAGATGCACAATCGAGAGCATCCCGTCGGGCTGAATCACAGCCTGGTACGGCAACTGCTCAGCCCACAACCGTAAGGTTCTCCAGAGGGTAGTGAGGTAAGCACAACGCATCACCGGGGGCATCAAAGCTGGGACCGAGAGACAGAAGCTGTTTTTCAATCTCAAGGCCATCAGACTGTTAAACAGCCATCACTAACATTGAATGGCTGCTGTCAACATACTGACTCAAATCTCTAGACACTTTAATAATAAAAAATTGGATGTAATAAATGTATCACTAGTCACTTTAAGCAATGCCACTTTATATAATGTTTACATACCCTACATTACTCATCTCATATGTATATACTGCACTCTATACCATCTACTGCATCTTGCCTATGCCGTTCGGCCATAACTCATCTATATATTGTTATGTACATATTCTTATTCATTCCTTTACACTTGTGTGTATTAGGTAGTTGTTGTGAAATTGTTAGATTACTTGTTAGATATTACTGCACGGTCGGAACTAAAAGCACAAGCATTTCAATACACTCGCATTATCATCTGCTAACCATGTGTGTGTGACCAATACAATTTGATTTGAGGGGTGGAGGGAGGAGAGTGGACACAGGAGAAGGATGGCTGAGGGAGGTGAGGGTGGAAGGATGGAGGAGGGTAGACAGAGAGACTAGGTGGACGGAGGAGAGAGTCAGAGATGTTACTAAGGCCTGTGAGCTGAGTCATGCTGATGGGTCATTGATCATCTGTTCCCGATGCTGCTACAGCAAGTGGATAGGGAGATCAGCCACCAGAAAAGGAAGGAAGGCCTATCTCACCTCCAAGAATCAGACAGGATTCACTGACCCCTCCACTTCCCTGTCACCCTGCTGTCACCCCGTTAGCCTGTCCAAAGGCACTAGCTGTGACATGGTTCAACGGACGACTCATTTCTTCAAAACACAAATACTGACTTAGACTAAATCAACCTTTCCTGCTATATCGACCTGCTAGCTGTACACCAGCAACACCAGATAGCCAACAGTGGCATAAACAGCACGGCCTCATCAAAATGTGAAATGCTAATTCACTACTAATGTGCAGTATAGTGTGAGGAGTGATCTTCAATCAGTGAGTAGAGAGTGATTCTTTTTTTCCTGGAGGAGCCTGGCCTGGTCCAGAGTGCCTGGCTTGGTCCAGAGAGCCTGGCTTGGTCCAGAGAGCCTGGCTTGGTCCAGAGAGCCTGGCTTGGTCCAGGCTCCTCCGGGAAAAAAAGAATCACTCTTTACTCACTAAGTGCACTAGTGAACTATGTAGGGAAAAGGGTTCCATTTGGGAAGTATCTGTAATGTATTGTGGCCGTGGGGTGGAGGTGGGCTGCAGCTTGAGTGTCTGCATTCAAAGCAGATAGCAGAGTGTCTGAGGTCACATCAGATAGCAGAGTGTCTGAGGTCACAGCAGAGTGTCTGAGGTCACAGCAGATAGCAGAGTGTCTGAGGTCACAGCAGATAGCAGAGTGTCTGAGGTCACAGCAGATAGCAGAGTGTCTGAGGTCACAGCAGATAGCAGAGTGTCTGAGGTCACAGCAGATAGCAGAGTGTCTGAGGTCACAGCAGATAGCAGAGTGACTGAGGTCACAGCAGATAGCAGAGTGACTGAGGTCACAGCAGATAGCAGAGTGTCTGAGGTCACAGCAGATAGCAGAGTGTCTGAGGTCACAGCAGATAGCAGAGTGTCTGAGGTCACATCAGATAGCAGAGTGTCTGAGGTCACACCAGATAGCAGAGTGTCTGAGGTCACACCAGATAGCAGAGTGACTGAGTGAAGATAGAAGGTAGAGCTGTAGATTCAAGACTCCAGGGCTTCTTTTACCTCTCACAGGAGTGTGCATGTGTGTGTGTGTATCTTTTACCTCTCACAGGAGTGTGCATGTGTGTGTGTGTATCTTTTACCTCTCACAGGAGTGTGCATGTGTGTGTGTGTATCTTTTACCTCTCACAGGAGTGTGCATGTGTGTGTGTGTATATTTTACCTCTCACAGGAGTGTGCATGTGTGTGTGTGTGTATCTTTTACCTCTCACAGGAGTGTGCATGTGTGTGCGTGTATCTTTTACCTCTCACAGGAGTGTGCATGTGTGTGCGTGTATCTTTTACCTCTCACAGGAGTGTGCATGTGTGTGCGTGTATCTTTTACCTCTCACAGGAGTGTGCATGTGTGTGTGTGTATCTTTTACCTCTCACAGGAGTGTGCATGTGTGTGCGTGTATCTTTTACCTATCACAGGAGTGTGCATGTGTGTGTGCGTGTATATTTTACCTCTCACAGGAGTGTGCATGTGTGTGTGCGTGTATCTTTTACCTCTCACAGGAGTGTGCATGTGTGTGCGTGTATCTTTTACCTCTCACAGGAGTGTGCATGTGTGTGCGTGTATCTTTTACCTCTCACAGGAGTGTGCATGTGTGTGCGTGTATCTTTTACCTCTCACAGGAGTGTGCATGTGTGTGTGTGTATCTTTTACCTCTCACAGGAGTGTGCATGTGTGTGTGCGTGTATCTTTTACCTCTCACAGGAGTGTGCATGTGTGTGTGCGTGTATCTTTTACCTCTCACAGGAGTGTGCATGTGTGTGTGCGTGTATCTTTTACCTCTCACAGGAGTGTGCATGTGTGTGCGTGTATCTTTTACCTCTCACAGGAGTGTGCATGTGTGTGCGTGTATCTTTTACCTTTCACAGGAGTGTGCATGTGTACGCGTGTATCTTTTACCTCCGTTCACATCGCCCTCTGTGTGGAATAGGCTTTTCTCCCCAACCACTCCAGTTCCCTCTCGCCGTCCTCGGGCAAGAATGCCCCGTGTGATTGGATACCCTTAATCGTGCCGTCCCTAAATTGCTTTCGGGAAGTGGGGAGCGCTTCTAAGATCTCTTTCTCTGTATGCCCCCAGGGAAGCCGAGATACGGGGCAGGTTTTTTTTTTGGGGGGGGGGGGGTACTCAACAAGCCTGTACTAGGAGAGAGAGAGAGAGAGAGAGAGAGAGAGAGAGAGAGAGAGAGAGAGAGAGAGAGAGAGAAGAAAGAGAGAGAGAGAGAGATACTTAAACTGGAGGCAAAATTGACCCCAATAACTACCGTGGAATGTGCGTCAACAGCAACCTTGGGAAAATCGTCTGCATTATCATTAACAGCAGAATCGTACATTTACTCAATGAATAACAATTTACTGAGCAAATGTCTAATTGGATTTTTAACAAATTACTGTACAACAGACCACGTATCCATCCTGCACACCCTAATTGACAAACAAACAAACCAAAGGCAAAGTCTTCTCATGCTTTGTTGATTTCAAAAAAGCTTTAGACTCAATTTGGCATGAGGGTCTATTATAGAAATTGTTGGAAAGTGGTGTTGGGGGAAAAACATCCGACATTATAAAATCCATGTACACAAACAACAAGTGTGCGGTTAAAATTGGCAAAAAACACACACATTTCTTTACACAGTGGTCGTGGGGTGAGACAGGGATGCAGCTCGAGCCTCACCCTCTTCAACATATATATCGAAGAATTGTCAAGGGTACTAGAACAGTCTGCAGCACCCTGCCTCACCCTACTAGAATCTGAAGTCAAATGTCTACTGTTTGCTGATGATCTGGTGCTTCTGTCACCAACCAAGGAGGTTCTACTGCAGCACCTAGATCTTCTGCACAGATTCTGTCAGACCTGGGCCCTGACAGTAAATCTCAGTAAGACCAAAAGCCCAAAATAATGGTGTTCCAAAGACCACAAAGACAAATTCCATCTAGACACTGTTGCCCTAGAGCACACAAAAAACTATACATACCTGGCCTAAACATCAGCGCCACAGGTAACTTCCACAAAGTTGCGATCTGAGAGACAAAGCAAGAAGAGCGTTCTATGTCATCAAAAGGAACATAAAATTCGACATACCAATTAGGATCTGCCAATAAATATTTTAATCAGTTATAGAACCCATTGCCCTTTATGGTTGAGAGGTCTCGGGTCTGCTCACCAGCCAAGAATTCACAAAATGGGACAAACACCAAATTCAGACTCTGCAAAAAATCTCCTCAGTGTACAAAGGAAAACACTAAATAATGCATGCACAGCAGAATTAGGCAGATACCTAATTATCAAAATCCAGAAAAGATCTGTTAAATTCTATAACCACCTGAAAGGGAGTTATTCCCAAACATTGCATAACAAAGCCATCACCTACAGAGAGATGAACATGGAGAGGGGTCCCCTAAGCAAGCTGGTCCTGGGGCTCTGTTCACAAACACAAACACCCCACAGAGCCCCAGGAAAGGATACATAATTAGACCCAACCAAATCATGACAAAACAAAAAGATTGTTTCTTGACACATCAGAAAGAATTAACAAAAAAACTGAGCAAACTAGAATGCTATTTGGCCCTAAACAGAGAGTACACAGTGGCAGAATACCTGACCACTGTGACTGACCCAAAATAAAGGAAAGCTTTGACTATGTATAGATTCAGTGAGTATAGCCTTTCTATTGAAAGAGGTCACCATTGCTAAGCTACGCTTCATCTCTTCTCCGGCCTGGGTCTGGCCACAATACTCCGTCCACATCACAAGATACGTTTTCTCTTGCCAAACATCGAGGGAAGTATCTCCTAGCATGGCGTATCCAACCTTGGACAGAGGCAACCTCTATGTCCCCACATGCGTCCTCCATTGCCTGGAGAAGCGGCATGCGGGCATAGGGTTGGCGATCATACACTTTCCAGCGCCAGGCTGAGAAGAATTCCTCTATGGGATTTAGAAAAGGTGAATATGGGGGTAGGTACAAAATTACAAATTGTGGATGGGTGGCAAACCAGTTTTGGACCAGAACAGCCCGGTGAAAACTAACATTGTCCCATAAAACCACAAATCTAGCAGGCTCCTGATCTGGATCAGGGACAAGCATTGTGTAAATTGCATCCAGAAAAGTGAGCATATGGCCGGTGTTGTACGGACCCAGTGTGGCATTGTGATGGAGGACCCCATTTTGAGTGATGGCACCACACATAGTTATACT
This sequence comes from Oncorhynchus mykiss, assembly GCF_057628025.1. Taxonomy (NCBI): domain Eukaryota; kingdom Metazoa; phylum Chordata; class Actinopteri; order Salmoniformes; family Salmonidae; genus Oncorhynchus; species Oncorhynchus mykiss. The sequence continues at coordinate 44,647,621 of NC_143043.1, forward strand.
ACCCCCACGCTGTCCAGGGACATTGGTAATTGCCCTCTGTCCTATTACATTTCTTCCGCAGCGCCTGGTTTTGGCGAGGTTGAAGCCAACCTCATCCACATAAATAAATTCATGGCGAATTACATGGGCATTCAGCTCCAATACTCTCTGTAACAGACAAAAGGATATACAGATGAGTAAATATGGTATGTCTGAAGTACTGGAAGTAGTGTTGCATACATACCTCTACAAAGTCATGTCGCATATTCTTGACTCTGTCAGAGTGTCTCTCAAATGGCACCTTGTAAAGTTGTTTCATCGTCACTCGGTGCCGTTGGAGGATGCGTTGTCGACAGGCTTACAGCATTGATGTTTTTAAATATGGTGTCATTATTCAAGATATGCTCTCTTATCTCTCGAATCCTAAATGCATTGTTGGCCAAAACCATATTTATAATTGCAGTCTCTTGTACATCTGTAAACAAGCGTCCTCGTCCTCCATGATGTCTTTGCCTTTCCACTCTGTACAGAATTCAAACACAGTATGTGTTCAGCATAGGAACTGTAAACAATGTACAAAAAAATGTAGTACAGCATGATAACCAACCTCATTCGTTCAATGCTGTGCAGTAAATGGATGGCTTAGAGTTACAAATGTTTAAGCAATACTATGCAGTCATACGTATTTTACAGTACATTACTGTAATGCTAAAATAGTCATTAGATAGTTGCATACCTGTTCTCATTTCTGAAGGTTCGAATTATGGACGCCACTGTAAATTGACTCAAGTTGGGCTGGACTCTCAGTCCAGCCTCTCTCATGGTCAAACCGTGGTTGATCACATGATCAACAAGTGCTGCCCTAATCTCATCAGAGATGGCTCTCCTTCCTTCTCTTCTTTGCCCTCGTCCTCTTCTTCCTCTTCCTCTCCCTCCTACTCCTCTTGCTCTCTGTCCATTGTTGGCATCCATTGTTCAAAACAGGTAATCTGACCTTTGACCTATTTATAGGCCTATACTGCAGTAAAGCAGTGATTGGTTAGTGATCAGTTAAGCTATTAGTGTTTGCACATGTGAGGAGTGTGTGTGTGACCTGGTGAATAAGTGTAGCATTTTGATTGGTTATGTTTGGAAAAGGAAAGCCTGTTAGATTGTGTTTTAGGTAGAGAATTGTGTGTAGTGTTTTGAAAAAAGTGTTTTATGCAATTGACAACTGAGTCAGGCTGAGAAATAGCTTATGGTTTTGGATATTTGGTGTGTAGTTTTGCACTGAGTGACAGGTTTCAAAAATTGTGTGACATGAAAATATTTTTTGTGTAAGCAATTGGAAAAAACTGTAATATGACCTTGAAATGTCTCTATTCCTTTGGAATATTTTTGATTGTTTGTTCACTTTTGTTTATTATCTATTTAACTTGCTTTGGCAATGTAGACATATGTATCCCATGCCAATAAAGACCATTGAATTGAATTGAATTGAACAGAACAGAGAGAGAGAGAGAGAGAGAGAGAGAGAGAGAGAGAGAGAGAGAGAGAGAGAGAGAGAGAGAGAGAGAGAGAGAGAGAGAGCGCGCTCACAGACATATTGTAAAGTGTCTCTTAGAGAGCTTATAGCTGGTCACAATTCTAAATTCTAGATAACTTGTCTCACTGATCGTAGAACGTCAGGACTGAGTGAAGATTCAACATTTGGTGGATGACAAGAACTGTTGAGAAAGATAGCAGGGGACTCAAACAAATTGCAAAACTTATAATGATGGATGGTATAAAGAATGGTTGGGTCTACTACTGTGTTGTGGTGGAGCTGGGTGAGAGGGAACGGTGTGTGTGTGTGTGTGTGTGTGTGTGTCTCTGGGTGTGTGTGTGCGTGCCTTGTCTTTTGGTAACATTGTTTCTCTTGAGCCCCTGAGGGCGAAACGGAAATGGTATCTGTTACGAAGCGAGGTTTGTCTCTCTCTCCCTCTCTCTCTCTGTTAGACATATCAGGGCTCTCTCTCTCTCTCTCTCTCTCTCTCTCTCTCTCTCTCTCTGTAAGACAGCCCCTGGCTCTCTCTCTCTCTTTCTGTCGGACAGCCCCAGGCTCTCTCTCTCTCTGCCGGACAGCCCCGGGCTCTCTCTCTCCGTCTCTCTATCTGTCTCTGTCCTTGCTTCTCTCTATCTCACTCTCTCTATCTGTCTCTGTCCTAGCTTCTCTCTATCTCACTCTCTCTATCTGTCTCTGTCCTTGCTTCTCTCTATCTCACTCTCTCTATCTGTCTCTGTCCTTGCTTCTCTCTATCTCTCTATCTCTATCTGTCTCTGTCCTTGCTTCTCTCTCTCTCTCTCTCTCTCTCTATCTGTCTCTGTCCTTGCTTCTCTCTATCTCACTCTCTCTATCTGTCTCTGTCCTTGCTTCTCTCTATTTCACACTCTCTATCTGTCTCTGTCCTCGCTTCTCTCTATCTCACTCTCTCTATCTGTCTCTGTCCTTGCTTCTCTCTATCTCACTCTCTCTTGTGTTCATCTCCTTCCCGCTCTATGAGGAGGAGGGGGGAGAGGGAGAAAGGAGGAAAGAGGAGGGAGAGGGGAAAAGGAGGAGGGAGGAGGGAGAGGGGGAAAATGTCACCATCATTACGCACACCTGTCATCATCGTTACGCACACCTGTCACCATCGTTACGCACACCTGTCACCATCATTACGCTCACCTGTCACCATCTTTACGCACACCTGTCACCATCTTTACGCACACTGTCACCATCGTTACGCACACCTGTCACCATCGTTAAGCACACCTGTCACCATCGTTGCGCACACCTGTCACCATCTTTACGCACACCTGTCACCATCGTTGCGCACACCTGTCACCATCTTTACGCACACCTGTCACCATCGTTACGCACACCTGTCACCATTGTTACGCACACCTGTCACCATCGTTACGCGCACCTGCACGTCCTCAGACTCACCTGGACTCCATCACTTCCCTGATTACTTGCCCTATATATGTCACTCCCTTCGGTTCCTTCCCCAGGCGTCATTGTTTCTGTTTCTTGTGTTTGTGCTGTTAGAGGTTCTTGTCTTGTATTACGTTACGTTTATTTTATTAAAACACTTCCAGAACTTGCTTCCCGACTTCCCGACGTTACAGTGTCATTTGAGTTAGTGGTTCTCAATTCTCTCCTCAGCGACCCCCAGATGTTCCAGAGCTAACACCTGATTCAACTTGTCAATTAGCACAATGATAACACCTGATTCAACTTGTCAATTAACACAATAATAACACCTGATTCAACTTGTCAATTAACACAATAATAACACCTGATTCAACTTGTCAATTAACACAATAATAACACCTGATTCAACTTGACAATTAGCACAATAATAACACCTGATTCAACTTGTCAATTAACACAATAATAACACCTGAATCTACTTGTCAATTAACACAATAATAACACTTGACTCAACTTGTCAATTAACACAATACTAACACCTGATTCAACTTGTCAATTAGCACAATAATAACACCTGATTCAACTTGTCAATTAACACAATACTAACACCTGATTCAACTTGTCAATTAGCACAATAATAACACCTGATTCAACTTGTCAATTAGCACAATAATAACACCTGATTCAACTTGTCAATTAACACAATAATAACACCTGATTCAACTTGTCAATTAACACAATAATAACACCTGATTCAACTTGTCAATTAACACAATAATAACACCTGAGGAGATGTAACAACATAACATGTCTATCCAGAATATAAAAACCTGTATGTTTATGCAAAAGTTTCTATAAAGAACCTTTGAGATTGAGAAAGGTTCTTTATAGAACCATGGTCCATTAAAGGATCTATAACGAACCATAAAAAAAAGGTTCTATATAGCCCCAAAAAGGGTTGTAACCATAACGGAACCTTTTTTGGTGCTATATAGAACCTATTTTGTAATGGTTCTTGAAAGAACCTTAGGAAAGGGTTCTTTATAGCACTATACAGGTTCCATTTAGAACATTGTAAGTCGTTTTTTTTATAGAACCATCAAAAAAAGTTTCTATATAGCACCAGAACGAGTTCCGCTAAGGTTATAAGCCAAATAACCGTTATTTGGTTGTATATAGAACCATTTGTTTTTAGAGTGTACCAAAACAATTTACTGTCCATTACTACAAACCTTACAACCTATTAGACAATCATGGATATAACCACTAACTGTGCAACCTTCTGTACAAGCTAATCAGTTAATGATATAGACATGCTGTACACCCTGTTCTCTGACTGATTGACTGACTGACTGACTGAATGACTGAGTGAGTGAGTGAGGGAGTGAGGGAGGGAGGGATGTGATGGCCATGCAGCCTAATCAATGTTCCAGGACTAGCCAGCTAGACAGCCAGACGGACAGAAAGACAGATGGCCATTAGGCAACATGCTCAGGGACCTCCATCCCACACAGGGCACATTAGCACCCGTCCAGAGATGTGACTGAAGAGAACGGGATCAAGTTGAGGGGTCGAGTACACTAGAATCCCCCCCCCCCCCCAATAAAAAGTGCCCCTGTGCACACACATGGTCACATATACATCAAGCACATACACTCCAAACACACACACACACCAAACACATACACACCAAACACACACAAACCCCAACCCCTCTTCTGAACAGGGAACAGGAGACGAAACAGTAGACAAGATTCTCTCCTCACCTCTTCCCGTACGCTTCCTCCTCTTCTTCCTCTCTTCCTCTCTTCCTCTCCCCCCTCTCATTCTCTACTCCCCCTCTCCTCTAACCCTCCTCTTCCCCCTCTTCCTCCTTTCCTCCCTTCTCATTCTCTCCTCCCCTCTACTCTACCATTCCTCATCCCCCTCTTCCTCCTCTCCTCCTCTCCCCCTCTCATTATCTCCTCCCCCTCTCCTCTACCCCTCCTCTTCCCCCTCTCCTCCTCTCCTCCCCCTCTTCCTCCTCTCCTCCTCTCCTCCCCCTCTTCCTCCTCTCCTCCTCTCCACCCTGCCTCCTCTTCTCCCCCTCTTCCTCCTCTCCTACCCCTCTCCTCTTCTCCTCCACCTCTCCTCCCCCTGTTCCCCCTCCCTTCCTCTCCTCCCCCTCTTCCTCTTTTCCTCTCCTCCCCCTCCTATCCTCTCCTCCCCTCTCCTCCTCTTCTCCCCCTCTTCCTCCACTCCCTCTCCTCCCCCTCTCCTCCTCTCCTCCCCCTCTCCTCCTGAACATCTGTGGTAGCTACAGATGGTGCTGTGCTATCTCTGCAGTACAGGAAGAGACTGAGCTGAGCTATTGAGCTCTGATTAGATTACACAACAGCAGAGTCACATAGCAAGGGTATGGAACAGTTATAGGGACACAGGGGGAGGTGTGTGTGTGTGTCCTTCCTTCCTTCCTTCAGGGTTATTTAGCGCTGTCTAATGCTGAATATCACAGAGAAGACATTGAATAACCCCCAGAAAGCCTTCTCAACAAACAGACAACATATTACTGTCCCCTCCAACAAGAATCAAAGTGACCCTGTTCCTCAACACGTAATAGAAACACATCCTTCATTATGCCTCCTTGTCTTTTCTAGTCTATTCTAGTCTATTATATTGTAGTCTATTCTATTCTAGCATATTCTAGTCTATTCTCTTCTAGTCTCTTCTAGTCTATTCTAGTCGATTATTTTCTAGTCTATTCTATTGTAGTCTATTATATCATATTCTAGTCTATTCTATTCTAGCATATTCAAGTCTATTGTCTTCTAGTCTATTCTCTTCTAGTCTATTCTATTTTATTCTAGTCTATTCTAGTCTAGTATACTCAAGTCTAGTCTATTCTCTTCTAGTCTATTCTATTATATTATCTTCTAGCCTATTATAGTCAATTCTAGTCTATTATATTCTAGCATATTCTAGTCTAGTCTATTCTAGTCTATTCTAGACTATTCTATTCTATTCTCTTCTAGCCTATTCTTGTCTAGTCTATTCTCTTCTAGCCTATTCTAGTCTAGTCTAATTTAGTCTAGTCTATTCTATTCAAGTCTATTCTATTCTAGTCAATTCTCTTCTAGCATATTCTAGTCTAGTCCATTTTAGTCTAGTCTATTATATTATAGTCCATTCTCTTCTAGCCTATTCTAGTCTAGTCTAGTCTATTTGAGTCTAGTCTATTATATTTTATTCTAGTCTAGTCTATTTTAGTCTAGTCTATTATATTTTAGTCTAGTCTATTATATTCTAGTCTAGTCTATTATTTTCTAGTCTAGTCTATTATACTCTAGTCTAGTCTAGTTATTATATTCTAGTCTAGTCTATTATATTCTAGTCTAGTCTAGTCTATTATATTCTAGTCTAGTCTATTATATTCTAGTATAGTCTAGTATATTATATTCTAGTCTAGTCTAGTCTAGTCTATTATAGTCTAGTCTAGTCTATTATATTCTAGTCTAGTCTAGTCTATTATATTCTAGTCTAGTCTATTATATTCTAGTCTATTCTAGTCTATTATATTATAGTCTAGTCTAGTCTATTATGTTCTAGTCTAGTCTATTATATTCTAGTCTAGTCTAGTCTATTATATTCTAGTCTAGTCTATTATATTCTAGTCTAGTCTATTATATTATATTCTAGTCTAGTCTATTATATTCTAGTCTAGTCTATTATATTCTAGTCTAGTCTAGTCTATTCTAGTCTAGTCTAGTCTCTTATATTCTAGTCTAGTCTAGTCTATTATATTCTAGTCTAGTCTATTATAGTCTAGTCTAGTCTATTATATTCTAGTCTAGTCTATTATAGTCTAGTCTATTATAGTCTAGTCTAGTCTATTATATTCTAGTCTAGTCTATTATAGTCTAGTCTAGTCTATTATATTCTAGTCTAGTCTAGTCTATTATAGTCTAGTCTATTATATTCTAGTCTACTCTATTATATTCTAGTCTAGTCTATTATAGTCTAGTCTAGTCTATTATATTCTATTCTAGTCTAGTCTATTATATTCTAGTCTAGTCTATTATAGTCTAGTCTATTATAGTCTAGTCTAGTCTATTATATTCTAGTCTAGTCTAGTCTAGTCTATTATAGTCTAGTCTATTATATTCTAGTCTAGTCTAGTCTATTATAGTCTAGTCCATTATAGTCTAGTCTAGTCTATTATATTCTAGTCTAGTCTAGTCTATTATAGTTTAGTCTAGTCTATTATATTCTAGTCTAGTCTATTATAGTCTAGTCTAATTTAGTCTAGTCTAGTCTATTATAGTCTAGTCTAGTCTAGTCTATTATATTCTAGTCCAGTCTATTATAGTCTAGTCTAGTCTATTATAGTCTAGTCTATTATAGTCTAGTCTAGTCTATTATATTCTAGTCTAGTCTAGTCTATTATAGTCTAGTCTAGTCTATTATATTCTAGTATAGTCTAGTCTATTATAGTCTAGTCTAGTCTAGTCTATTATAGTCTAGTCTAGTCTATTATATTCTAGTCTAGTCTAGTCTATTATAGTCTAGTCTAGTCTATTATATTCTAGTCTAGTCTAGTCTATTATATTCTAGTCTAGTCTATTATAGTCTAGTCTAGTCTATTATATTCTAGTCTACTCTATTATATTCTAGTCTAGTCTATTATAGTCTAGTCTAGTCTATTATATTCTATTCTAGTCTAGTCTATTATATTCTAGTCTAGTCTATTATAGTCTAGTCTATTATAGTCTAGTCTAGTCTATTATATTCTAGTCTAGTCTAGTCTAGTCTATTATAGTCTAGTCTATTATATTCTAGTCTAGTCTAGTCTATTATAGTCTAGTCCATTATAGTCTAGTCTAGTCTATTATATTCTAGTCTAGTCTAGTCTATTATAGTCTAGTCTAGTCTATTATATTCTAGTCTAGTCTATTATAGTCTAGTCTAATTTAGTCTAGTCTAGTCTATTATAGTCTAGTCTAGTCTAGTCTATTATATTCTAGTCCAGTCTATTATAGTCTAGTCTAGTCTATTATAGTCTAGTCTATTATAGTCTAGTCTAGTCTATTATATTCTAGTCTAGTCTAGTCTATTATAGTCTAGTCTAGTCTATTATATTCTAGTATAGTCTAGTCTATTATAGTCTAGTCTAGTCTAGTCTATTATAGTCTAGTCTAGTCTATTATATTCTAGTCTAGTCTAGTCTATTATAGTCTAGTCTAGTCTATTATATTCTAGTCTAGTCTAGTCTATTATATTCTAGTCTAGTCTATTATAGTCTAGTCTAGTCTATTATATTCTAGTCTAGTCTAGTCTATTATATTCTAGTCTAGTCTAGTCTATTATATTCTAGTCTAGTCTAGTCTATTATAGTCTAGTCTAGTCTATTATATTCTAGTCTATTCTAGTTTATGTTCTATTTTTAGGGAGGGATAATAATCCCTGTTTCTGTTTCCTCCTGTTTTTTCTGTTTTCTTTTATGATATAAAATACTGTGTAGCTGTGAAGGGATTGGTGGGATGGTGGGTTAGAGCGATAAGGAGTGGATATAGAGATGAGGTGTGGATGAAGGCAGGTAGCCTAGCAGTTAAGAGCGTTGAGCAAGTAACCAGAAGGTTGCTGGTTTGATTCCCCGAGCCGACTAGGTGGAAAAATCTGTTTGTGCCTTTAAGCAAGGCACTTAACCATAAATGCTCTGAATAAGAGTGTCTGCTGAATGACTCAACATTAAGGGACGGTGCTGTGGCCTGCTCCTCTATTTGGGTCAGTATATAAGTCACTCTGTGCTCCATAGTCCTCCCTGTCCCACGGCCAGGAAGAGATGCTTGCTTCCTTCACACAGAGATGCTTGCTTCCTTCACACAGAGATGCTTGCGTCCTTCACACAGAGATGCTTGCGTCCTTCACACAGAGATGCTTGCGTCTTTCACACAGAGATGCTTGCTTCCTTCACATAGAGATGCTTGCTTCCTTCACACAGAGATGCTTGCGTCCTTCACACAGAGATGCTTGCGTCCTTCACACAGAGATGCTTGCGTCTTTCACACAGAGATGCTTGCTTCCTTCACACAGAGATGCTTGCTTCCTTCACACAGAGATGCTTGCTTCCTTCACACAGAGATGCTTGCGTCCTTCACACAGAGATGCTTGCTTCCTTCACACAGAGATGCTTGCTTCCTTCACACAGAGATGCTTGCGTCCTTCACACAGAGATGCTTGCTTCCTTCACACAGAGATGCTTGCTTCCTTTACACAGAGATGCTTGCTTGCGTCTTTATCTATTTCATATCCTCTCCTCCTGCCTTTCTTTCCTGTATCTCCCTCTTTATCTGTCTCTCTCCCCCTCTCTCTATCCCTGTCTGTCTCTCTCTCCCCTGTCTCTCTCTCTCCCCCTGTCTCTCTCTCTCCCCTGTCTGTCTCTCCTCCTGTCTCTCTATCTCCCCCTGTCTCTCTATCTCCCCCTGTCTCTCTCTCTCCCCCTGTCTCTCTGTCTCCCCCTGTCTGTCTCTCTCCCCCTGTCTGTCTCTCCCTCTCGCTCTCCCTCTGTCTGTCTCACTCCCCCTGTCTCTATCTCTCCCCCTGTCTCTCTCTCTCCCCCTGTCTCTCTCTCTCCCCCTGTCTCTCTCTCTCCCCTGTCTGTCTCTCCCCCTGTCTCTCTCTCTCCCCCTGTCTCTCTCTCTCCCCCTGTCTCTCTCTCTCCCCCTGTCTCTCTCTCTCCCCCTGTCTGTCTCTCTCCAGCCTTGTCACCAGAAACGCACGTCGATTTTAATAGATATGCATTCTTAGGCATTCACCAAAACAAACTAAAATACAATGGGCCAGCTCTGCGCTTAAACTCACAAAGCTCAGAGCCAGAGCACACTTAGACTACTGCCCCATGGCAGTTCACAATTCTCCAGCAAGCAGGGATAGTAT
>NC_143043.1:46487446-46579946 GCF_057628025.1 Oncorhynchus mykiss
CACATGGCATTCATTTTGGGGGCTGTTGGGGAGCGAAATGGGGCTGCTTTTCCAAAGCTGAGCGGTGCCTGAGCAATTAGGGGCAGCAATTACAAAGGGTGGATCTCCTCTCTGGTCATGCCAAGAGTAATGCTGGGGCTGCCAGGGGTCTAATGGAAGTGACAGGGAAGGGAGTCGTAATGGTGATGGTATGCTTGATTTACACCAGGAAAGGTGCAGTGTTTTTGGGATGTTTCTACCCTCTGTTTCAGTGTCCCGCCAATCAGAATCAGAAAAAAGAAAACAGTAACACACATCTGAGAGATGTAGCGGTGATGATGAGAGATTGAATATGTGACTGAACCGCAGCCTGGTTTCCTACCAATCACAGAAGATGTTTAACTTCCCCCCCCTCCCGTGATGGAGGTATTTCCAGAAGTGGTAATCAAATGCCACTAGAGTGTGAGGGCGGCATTGGCCTGGGGTGCTTTCTACATTTTAACAACAAATGTGGATTTTCACTTAGGGACCCCGGGCCTCCAGAATAAGATGGCTTGGCATCAGACAGAAGCACATCTGGACTGATCAAACAATGTTATGTTTTAAAACAAGTATAACTAGCAATTATCCAAAGTATTTTCATAATAGCAATACAGTTTGCCCACTTTGAGCAACTTCTCTTTGGCTATTTATCCTCTCTTCCGCCAACAGCAATTGTCTTGACCTTGGAAGCTCCGTATAATTTTACTTTATAGATGTTTTTCTATGATATATGAGCAGTGATTATTGAATTTCTGAATTATGTAAGAAATAAGAAGAAATTATCCAAACTTTAAGTGATGTTGTAACTCAAGTTGTTTCTGACCATATATTCAGTCTTGAAACTGCTAGATGCTTTGCGGTAAAGTTAGTTATTTTTCAGCATAATTAAAACTCCTTTCTGCAGTCAAATCGCCCTCTAGTGGCCTCATGGGTGGAATGCTATTCATAGTTTCCATCATTTCATAATTAATAAACATTATTTATTAAAAACCCCACTGAAAATCCAGGGTGTTTCTTTGTCAAATGATTTTGTTATATTTCAATATTCTGTGATGTATACTACTGTTCAACAGTTTGGAGTCACTTACAAATGTTCTTGTTTTTTTTTAAAGAAAAGCTATTTTTTTTGTCCATTAAAATAACATCAAGTTGATTCGAAATACAGTGTAGACATTGTTAATCTTGTAAATGGCTATTGTAGCTGGAAACAGCAGGTTAGTTTTTTTTATGGAACATCCACATAGGTGTACAGAGGCCCATTATCAGCAATGTTGTGTTAGCTAATCCAAGTTTATCATTGTAAAAGGCTAATTGATCATTAGACAACCCTTTTGCAATAATGTTAGCACAGCTGGAAACTGTCATCCTGATTAAAGGAGCAATACAACTGGCCTTCTTCAGACTAGTTGCGTATCTGGAGCATCAGCATTTGTGGGTTCGATTACAAGCTCAAAATGGCCAGAAACAAAGAACTTCGTTCTGAAATTCATCAGTCTATTCTTGTTCCTAGAAATGAAGGCTATTCCATGTGAGAAATTGCCAAGAAACTGAAGATCTCGTACAGCGCTGTGTACCCTTCACAGAACAGCGCAAACTGGCCCTAACCAGAATAGAAAGAGAAACAGACAAGTCCTCAGCTGGCAGCGTTGTTAAACAGTACCCGCAAAACACCAGTCTCAACGTCAACAGTGAAGAGGGGACTCCGGGTTGCTGGCCTTCTAGGCAGAGTTGCAAAGAAAAAGCCATATCTCAGACTGGCCAATGAAAATAAAAGATTAACGTGGGCAAAAAAACATAGACACTGGACAGAGGAACTCTCAGAGTCGCCTCTTCACTGTTGACGTTGAGACTGGTGTTTTGCGGGTACTATTTAATGAAGCTGCCAGTTGAGGACTTGTGAGGCATCTGTTTCTCAAACTAGACAGTTTTCAGTTGAGTACCGGGGCCTCCCACTCCTCTTTCTATTATGTTTAGAGTACAGACACATCATATGAAGAACTTATACATCTATGGCCAGACGTCATCTTTTCACTGTTTTCTGAAGAATCCATGTTTATGAGTTGATCTTAGTTCAGCACAGAGCTTTGTGTGGCGGCAGAAATGGCACGGGCCACTGTTGATGATGACGTGCGACGTGGTCGGTGTCCCTCTCCTGCTCTATTCAGACCTCTACCGCCTACACTGTCTGTGTAGTTTTATAGCACACTGTAGGCTACAAGTCGTAGGGCAAAAAATGTGAGTGGAGAATAAATCTGTTTATGGCTTTTGTGATAACCTTTCATATTAGAGAAGGAATGAGGAGTTGTAACACCGCCTGCCGTTATGACATTATTTACAATAAATATGACTACACTGTTCAGAAAGGGTGAATACTGTAGTCTTGAATAGTATTCAAGTGGTTTACGCTTGGGGAAAATAAAACTAAGGGGGAAATAAAATGTGTTTATTTGTTGCTCAAGCTGTTACCCTCACTCATTGACATCTAAACACACACAACACATAACTAAATGTTAACTTCAGTTATAAGGACAACCATGACTTGTTTCATGCTCTATGCCCATGTCAATGATGTTTCCAGGAGAAAATCTGCTAATTTCTGATTGAAAGTTTAACAACGTAGCTATATTATGTTAATCAGGATGTGAAGGAGAATATAAGCCCACGGAGGAGGAGGAGGAGGAGGAGGAGGAGGAGGAGGAAGAGTGGGTATGAGGGAACAGAATGAAGATTGATAGAACTCATGTTCTAGGGAGCAATAAAAGATGACTGTGATAAAATCTAGAAAACGGGTGGACTTGTTACTGTGCAGTAAGCTTCCTGCCCAAAACCCAAAAGGAACTTTGTCTGTGCCTACATTTCCAGTTTAGCAAAAGTTCAATCAAAAGTTTAACCAAGCCTAACCATAATGGAGGCAAACGATGAGTTGAACGTTGGTACTCTCAAATCTAATGTGGCTGGTCTTCATTGTTTTCTCATCTCACAAAAGAGATCCCTCCTTTAGTTTTTTTTCCCCCACAACATTAAAATACTGTCAGTGATAAAGCAAATATAGGCTACTGCAGAAGAGCCTTCACTCGGAGACCACCAGTATCTAACACCTTCCTCCCTCCCTCCCTGGCAGGTTGGGCTCCTAGCTCCAACACCCCCGCCCTGTGTGTACGTAGCGGTCTGGTTGTTTTTACAGAGTAAGGATGCAGAGAACCAGAATTTTAACCCCGGAACATGCTTACTTTAACTATGACAGTCAACGTGCTTCTGTTGCATTTGTTTCTGTTACAGTATCTCAGGGATTAAAACTGAACTGGCTCTCACACAAGTCATGTATTGTGTGTGTCTACCTTTCTGAACCTCTGTGGTAACAGCTGACTGTTTCTCTTCCCTGGTCTCCCCATCTCTGACCTTCCTCCAAGTCCTCCTTTTGTGTTTTCTTTTTGTCATTATGTCTTGGGAAACCCAGAGATATTGCTTGTGGTTTTGAGGCAAATAAGCTGGAATGAAAAAATAGATTCCTCTAGCCTTATCCTTAGCAACAGGCCCATCTGTTCTGACAACGGAGTCGGATGCCATTACAGGAGCATGCTCTGTCACCATGTATAAGTTGTGTGTGTGTTGCCTTTTGTCTCTGAGATAAAGAGGCCTTATTTTAGAATGTCCTATCACCTAAGGGATCAGTGAGACCTACAGTAATTGAGTGGAATGTATATATTCGCTCCATTAGCTAAATGTAGTGTAACATGGCTTGTCACCACTTTGAAGCCAAACAAGTCACTTCAAAACCTCTTCAAAGTAATAGTCCTTATCAGAATTATAGACCACGTCAAGGAGAAATCATGGACTCCCTCCTTTCCGCTTTCCTATTCATTTTACACTCACTGGCTAAGTAGAGTAAACAGAGAGAGAGAGAGAGAGAGAGACGGGAGAGAGAGACAGGAGAGGCAGGAGAGAGAGATGAGAGAGAAAGATGAGAGAGGCAGTTGGCAGAGGCAGGAGAGAGAGATGAGAGAGAAAGATGAGAGAGGCAGTTGGCAGAGGCAGGAGAGAGAGATGAGAGAGAAAGATGAGAGAGGCAGTTGGCAGAGGCAGGAGAGAGAGATGAGAGAGAAAGATGAGAGAGGCAGTTGGCAGAGGCAGGAGAGAGAGATGAGAGAGAAAGATGAGAGAGGCAGTTGGCAGAGGCAGGAGAGAGAGATGAGAGAGAAAGATGAGAGAGGCAGTTGGCAGAGGCAGGAGAGAGAGATGAGAGAGAAAGATGAGAGAGGCAGTTGGCAGAGGCAGGAGAGAGAGATGAGAGAGAAAGATGAGAGAGGCAGTTGGCAGAGGCAGGAGAGAGAGATATGAGAGAGAGATGAGAGATATGAGAGAGAGATGAGAGATATGAGAGAGAGATGATAGAGATAGGTAAGAAAGAGAGATGATAAAGAGGCAGATGAGAGAGGCAGAGGAGAGAGATATGAGAGAGAGATATGAGAGAGAGATGAGAGATATGAGAGAGAGATGATAGAGAGGCAGATGAGAGAGGCAGAGGAGAGAGCGTAGCCTTTTTTTTCACTTGTTTTAGTTCTCTTTTTTTTTTTACTTATATTTTCCACTTGACTTTGAATGGATAACTTGTGTTTTTTCCCCACAATTCATAAAGACATTATGAATAGGCAGAAACAGTGACCAAAGTTCGGAGAACCTTTAAAATATCAAGATTGACATCCCCTGAGCTGAAGACAATCTTGAGGTTTAATCATTAGACACTACTCAGTAAGTCATCCAGTCACAGGGGATGGTCGTGGGGAGACAAGGCCCGCCTTTATCACAGCCCACGGAGACCAACTCAGACACCATTTAGCCACAGGGAGTCCCCCCCCCCCCCCCCCCAGCCCATGGGGGAACCCCGGCCAACATTCAACCAACCAGGGAAACGACAGCTAAACCCTGAGGAAATTAAATTTGCTGGTACTACAAGGCTAATATATTGTAATAAGTCCGAAAACGATCTTAAAACCCCCTAGAGTCGATGTCCGTGCCCCTGCAGACATCTAATTAGCATAATAAAAAAATTCCCTGCAGTTTTAACTCGACATCTGTTTTTGTGCCACATCTGCGGTGAAAGGTGACAGAGCTTAGAGCGACGTTTGTCAGACCATGAGACATCTCGAAAATCGATCTTCTCATAAAATTGTTTGTAGCGTCCTAACGGTTTGCCAACTATTTTGACCCTTCTATGGAAAGATAATGATGAAACATGTTCCCTGTTTTGGTCTGTGACCCCCACACGGGTCTTGGGACTCGTCTGAAGTCGATACAGCCGGTCTGCCAACTTCTGTCTGGGCTACACAGGGAGCTTCCTCTCTGTACATGTTGCTTGTTTTGCTCTAGTACGTCTGCAGGCCTCACAAGACCCGTTTGAAGGTCCCCCGTACGAGCTGAAAAAATGAAGTACAGTACATATGGAGACTGTTTAATGCCAAAAATAAGGGGTTAAATACATGTCAAAATTAAAAACAAAATAAAAATGTTTCCGGTGTTCCTTGTTCTTCATGATGCTCTCTGCGCTTTTAACGGACCTCTGAGACTATCACAGTGCAGGTGTATTTATACGGAGACTTGATTACACACAGGTGGATTGTATTTATCATCATTAGTCATTTAGGTCAACATTGGATCATTCAGAGATCCTCACTGAACTTCTGGAGAGAGTTTGCTGCACTGAAAGTAAAGGGGCTGAATAATTTTGCACGCCCAATTTTTTAAGTTTTTGATTTGTTAAAAAAGTTTGAAATATCCAATAAATGTCGTTCCACTTCATGATTGTGTCCCACTTGTTGTTGATTCTTCACAAAAAATACAGTTTTATATCTTTATGTTTGAAGCCTGAAATGTGGCAAAAGGTCGCAAAGTTCAAGGGGGCCGAATACTTTCGCAAGGCACTGTAGTTCATCTGTTATTCAATGCATTTGTATGGTAATAGCAGTAGATTTGATAATAGCAGTAAGGCCCAAAACATTTTTTTTGTATGTATTTTTCTATATATATTTACACTTAAAATTCCAAATCAAGATAGAAAAATCATCCTGGGGAATGACTTTCCTAAAACACTTCTATTTAGCTTAGTAGAATATGACAGTGTTCTTGGTCCCTGGAACCAAACTGGTCTCTGCAGTGAAATGACCATGGATTCTAAGTACAAGAGTCACTTGTGTATCCAGTCCTCTCATGTCCATGACTAAAGCAATACCAGCGCTTATTCAAAAACTATTATGGCAAAAAGTCCATCGTAATATGAGTCAATCTAACGCAGTTTATAAAATAAACATTTGAATCATTTCAAGATATCGCACGCGCGTGTGTGTGTGTGTGTGTGTGTACGTGTGTGCACATGTGTGTTCCACGCAAGACAGTCTGTTGGCGTGTCTAATTAAGAGCTCAGTGATTTGATTGTGGAGAGTCATCAAACTTGGTCCCTAAGAAACTAGGCGACAGCTGACTGCCTAGGGGACAGTCCCTGTGATCAAAGAAGTATGTGTGACTAAGCGTCCTCACTGTGACAAAGTCCTGGCTCCTGATCCACTTCAGAGACTGAGGTTAGAGAGTGGTTTACGACCTGGAGGAAGCATCACAAGGCAGATGACCTCTTCATCATCATTACACACAAGACTGTGCATGTGGACAGAGCACTGCGAATCAATCACCGTCTGGTCCTCAACAAGACCTCAGGCCAAACAACAGAGAACAGAGATTAGCTATAGTTTTTAGTTTTACTTTAGTTATAGAGTTTATGAAGGCAAAAAAGGTTCACCTTTGAGACAACGTACATCTTCTGAAATACAGGTGCAGAGCAATAAATTAGTTGTTTAAAGATTATATTTTGGAGTGCTGTCCATTATAATATAATAATTAAAAAAATAATACACAGAGGACAAGGTAGCTGAAATCTATAGCTTTTTGTTCCTGGTGGGACCGTGCGTGCGGGCATTACACAGTATATTATTTATAGTGGCATGATAAGGAATCACTGCCCTTTCACACAGAGCTATCTAGGGTCAAACATGATAAATGGAAGGTCCACCATCTTATTATGAAGAAGCTTCTTCTAAGGAGTGCTCTGCTCTATTCATTAGTTATTGCTTAATGTATTCCTTTAACCAGAGGCAATGCGTGTCTATGCGTCCAGATGCCTAAAAACCCGGCGCGATATGAAAATCTGACCCCTGAGGCGAAACTGTGCTGGAGACTGAGCAGACAAAAGGCCTCTCTGTGATGCCGTGTCACCCCATTGATATTTGACTTGAGGTTTGTTGTGGAAGCCTTCTCCATAGTCCTTCTCATTAGCATATCTACTTTAAGTTTGGGGGTGGCAGTGGGTTGTGAATCTATAAACAAAGTTTCCATCATGTCTGATAGAAATTATAGAAAATGTGGAGAATGACAATAATGCCACCAGTGTAGTAGGAACATGGAGCAAAGTGTAATTGTGTAAAGGAATGTATGACCAACTGCCATCCACAAAGGGCCTCTTTGGGAGATGAGAGATCATGTGATATTTATAGAATACAGTCCGTCTGTTCATGGAGTTGGCTTCAATTAGTTTGTTTTCCAAGGAGCAAGGTAGTCTGGTCCTCTGTCCAACAAAATTTAATATGGTGAAATAATGAAGTCACTGTGTTCACATCAGCATTGATACGCAAGTTGCATCAGATCCGGCTAGGGAGTGGTGATATGATTCCAAGGTATACATGCTCCATAACATCATTTGTGTGTATGGCACTGCATGCACTAGGGTGGACTCAGGGAGGTCTGTATGCCTCAATGGCAAACAACAAAGAGCAGATATTTCTGGATGTGAAATGCATAAATCACATGTAGCTACAGAGAGAGGACAACAACACTGTATTTCACCCCAGAGTGCCTGGCTGGTTGCACCAGTAAATTGAATCAAATCAAATGTTATTGGTCACACACACATGGTTAACAGATGTTATTGACAGTGTAGCGAAATGCTTATGCTTTTAGATCCGACAGTGCAGCAGTATCTAACAGGTATCTAACAATTCCACAACAAAACCTAATATCTAACAAATTCCACAACAAAACCTAATACACACAATCTGGTAAAGGAATGGGATGAGAATATATAAGTATAAAATACATGGATGAGCAGTGACAGAGCGGCTAAGATGCAATAGATAGTGTAGTGTACAGTGTACAGTATATAAACTCAGCAAAAAAATTGTCAACCGAGTTTATTTTCAGCAAACTTAACATGTGTAAATATTTTTTTATGAACGTAACAAGATTCAACAACCCGAGACAAAAACTGAACAAGTTCCACAGACATGTGACTAACAGAAATTGAATAATGTGTCCCTGAACAAAGGGGGGGTCAAAATCAAAAGTAACAGTCAGTATCTGGTGTGGCCACCAGCTGCATTAAGTACTGCAGTTCATCTCCTCCTCATGCACTGCACCAGATTTGCCAATTCTTGTAGTGAGATGCTACCCCACTCTTCCACCAAGGCACCTGCATGTTCCCGGACATTTCTGGGAGGAATGGCCCTAGCCCTCACCTTCCAATCCAAAAGGTCCCAGACATGCTCAAAGGGATTGATATCCAGGCTCTTCGCTGTCCAAGGCAGAACACTAACATTCCTGTCTTGATGGAATTCACGCAACGAACGAGCAGTATGGCTGGTGGCATTGTCATGCTGGAGGGTCATGTCAGGATGAGCCTGCAGGAAAGGTACCACATGAGAGAGGAGGATGTCTTCCCTGTACCCTGTAATATACAGCATTGAGATTGCCTGCAATGACAACAAGCTCAGTCCGATGATGCTGTGACACACCGCCCCAGACCATAACGGACCCTCCACCTCCAAATCGATCCCACTCCAGAGTTCAGGCCTCGATGTAACGCTCATTCCTTCGACGATAAACGCGAATCTGACCATCACCCCTGGTGAGACAAAACGTACTCTTCACTCATCAGTGAAGAGCACTTTTTGCCAGTCCTGTCTGGTCCAGCGACGGTGGGTTTGTGCCCATAGGCGACGTTGTTGCCAGTGATGTCTGGTGAGGACCTGCCTTACAACAGGCCTACAAGCCCTCAGTCCAGCCTCAGCCTATTGTGGACAGTCTGAGCACTGGTTGAGGGATTGTGCATTCCTGGTGTAACTCATGCAGTTGTTACGATCAGCTGTCCGTCCTGTCTCCCCGTCGCGCTGTCTTAGGCGTCTCACAGTACGAACATTGCAATTTATTGCCCTGGCCACATCTGCAGTCCTCATGCCTCCTTGCAGCATGCCTAAGGCACGTTCACGCAGATGAGCAGGGTCCCTGGGCATCTTTTTTGTGTGTTTTTCAGTCAGTAGAAAGGCCTCTTTAGTGTCCCACGTTTTCATAACTGTGACCTTAATTGCCTAACGTTTGTAAGCTGTTAGTGTCTTAACGACAGTTCCACAGGTGCATGTTCAATCATTGTTTATGGTTAATTGAACAAGCATGGGGAACAGTGTTTAAACCCTTTACAGTGAAGATCTGTGAAGTTATTTGGATTTTACGAATTATCTTTGAAAGACAGGGTCCTGAAAAAGTGAGTTTACATATGAGATTTGTAATGTGAGATATGCAAACATTATTGAAGTGGCATTATTAAAGTGACTAGTGTTCCATTTATTAAAGTGGCCAATGATATCAAGACTGTAGATAGGCAACCCCCTCTCTGTGCTAGTGATGGCTGATTAACAATCTGATGGCATTGAGAATGAAAAACAGCTTCTATCTCTCTGTACCAGCTTTGATACACCTGCACTGACCTCGTCTTCTGGAACGAAGCGGGGTGAACAGGCAGTGGCTTGGGTGGTTATTGTCCATGATTATCTTTTTTGCCTTCCTGTGACATCAGGTGTTGTAGGTGTCCTAGTTTGCCCCCGGTGATGCATTGTGCAGACTGCACCACCCTCTGGAGAGCCTTGTGGTTGTGGGAGGTGCAGTTCCCGTACCAGGCGGTGATACAGCTGAGAACGCACCCTTGTGGGGCCCCAGTTTTGAGGATCAGCAGTACCAGGCGGGAAGCAGGCAGCTCAAATGGCCCAACAGCCGACATGTCCATTAGGTGACACAGAGTTTACCCTGCCTCCATTCCGCCAGTCCAGAGCCAGCCTTGTGCCCTGTGGTCCTGTGGCTTTAAATGCCCTCTCTCAGGGATTGGTTAATGATTCTCCTTATCTGGGGCCAGCGAAGGACCCTCAAGCATATCATTGGACACTCAATGGACAGATAGAGAGAAATAGTGAGAAAGAGAGGGGGATCTACAGAGAGAGTGGCCAGGATGCGGCTGAGGGGTGGGGAGGGCAGCGTGGGGGGGCTAAATGGCATAGAATTCCACCCTGTGCTCTGGACGATATGAAGCGCAACATTGTACTTTTGCCACAATGGCCACAGTGTCGACACGATCCCGTCTAATTCAATTAGTCTGGGAGATGGTGCATAAATTCCCCAAGAATTCTTCTGATGCACAGAGGTTGCCGCCAATGATGAGGGCCAATGTGAGTGCGTCTGTGTTGGGAGGTTGCAGACTAACCTGCCCCTGGTACAATGGCGTGCCTATGAGAAGAATGGGGCTTTTACTTCAGGTCAAACCTGAACTTAAATGCCAAAGTCAGAAGTCACCCCGGATACGATGAAGTGCTGGTTTGACTGACCACTTCCCTTCCGTCAATGAGGTAGATTGATAACAGACTACACTGCTGCCACGCCTCTAGGAGAAGATGGGTGACACTTTGACCGAGCAAATATGGAAATACGTTGTGAAAAACGTCAGAATCCATTTGGAATACTCGGCACATGATTCAAAACAAGTTTGGAATAATACAGATCTCTGTTTACATTGCCTTCATTGCATGCATTGTGTTGTACACATTGTTTAATACCACACAAATATAAACCATGGTCTCATTGATTATACAAAAAAAGGAGAGCTTTTAAATTAAATGTCACTACAAATATTTTCAGTTAGAAAAGTCATTAAAATGGTTGTGTTGTCAAAACACTACAGGGCCTGAATAACCCTAATGTGACCACATAATTCGTATTAAAATGTGATTCTGTACAGACTCACAGTAGTGTCATTACTGTAAATATAACAAAAAACAGAAGCAACAACTTGACTGTTTCTAACCAGTTGGACCATAATTTTCTGGCTTACCCCACTGCAAGAATACAACAACAGGAAGGAAGAAGGTATTTAGCTCATTATTAGTACATTTTTTCCAGCAAAATCCCTAGAAAAAAAATCCCTCTAGAATGAGTCACACCAGGTGGCCTCCAGATCGCCAAGTAGTGACACCATCTCTCAGTCTCTACATTGATGTAAAGGGTGTATTTCATGGAATCTGAAATAGATGTGTGCTGGATGTTTGGCAGCAGTTTAGATGGGGCCTTTGGGATATACAGTGCATTCGGAAAGTATTCAGACCCCTTGATTTTTCCCCAAAAAATGTATGTCACAGCATTATCCCTAAATTGATAAAATGTATTTTTTCCATGATTCATCTACACACAATACCCCATAATGAGAAAGCAAAAACAGCTATTTTTATTCTTCAAATTTATAAAAAATTTAAACCTGAAATAGCACATTTGCATAAGTATTCAGCCCCTTTACTCAGTACTTTGTTGAAGCACCTTTTGCAGTGATTACAGCCTCGAGTCTTCTTGGGTATGACGCCACAAGCTTGGCACACCTGTATTTGGGGAGTTTCTCCCATTCTTCTCTGCAGATCCTCTCAAGTTCTGTCAGGCTGGATGGGGAGTGTCGCTGCACAGCTATATTCAGGTCTCTCCAGAGATGTTCGATCAGGTTCAAGTCCGGGCTCTAGCTGGGCCACTCAAGGACATTCAGAGACTTGTCCTGAAGCCACTCCTGCGTTGTCTTGGCTCTGTGCTTAGGGTCGTTGTCCTGTTGTAAGGTGAACCTTCGCCCCTGTCTGAGGTCCTGAGTGCTCCGGAGCAGGTTTTCATCAAGGATCTCTCTGTATTTTGCTTCTTTCATCTGTGCCTTGATCCTGACTAGTCTCCCAGTCCCTGCGGCTGAAAAACATCCCCAGAATATGATGCTGCCACCACCATGCTTCACTGTAGGGATGGTGCCAGGGTTCCTCCAGGCGTTATGTTTGGCAATCAAACCAAAGAGTTCAATCTTGGTTTCATCAGACCAGAGAAGCTTGTTTTTCATGGTCTGAGAGTCCATTAGCTGCCTATAGGCAAAATCCAAGTGGGCTGTTATCTGCTTTTTACTGAGGAGTGGCTTCAGTCTCATAAAAGCCTGATTGGTAGAGTGCTGCAGAGATGGTGTCCTTCTGTAAGGTTCTCCCATCTCCACAGAGAAACTCTGGAGCTCTGTCAGAGTGACCATCGGGTTCTTGGTCATCTCCTTGACCAAGGCGCTTCTCCCCCGATAGCTCAGTTTGGTGGTTCCAAACTTCTTCCATTTAAGAATGATGGAGGCCACCGTGATCTTGGGGACCTTCAATGCTGCAGAAATGTGTTGGTAATCTTGAACTTGTCATCGACACAATCCTGTCTTGGAGCTCTACGGACAATTACTTTGACCTCATGGCTTGGTTTTTGCTCTGACATGCACTGTCAACTGTGGGACCTTATATAGACTGGTGTGTGCCTTTCCAAACCATGTCCAATCAATTGAATTTACCACAGCTGGACTCCAATCAAGTTGTAGAAACATCTCAAGGATGATCAATGGAAACAGGATGCACCTGAGCTCAATTGTGAGTCTCCTAGCAAAGGGTCTGAATATGTATGAAGATAAGGTATTTCTGATTTTTTTTATGTTGAATAAATTATCAAACATTTCAAAAAATCTGTTTTGGCCTTGTCATTATGGGGTATTGTGTGCAAATTGATGAAGGGAAGTTTTTTTTAATCCATTTGAGAACAATTCTGTAATGTAACAAGATGTTTAAAAAAAGAAGGGTCTGAATACTTTCAGAATGCATTGTTTACATACATTAGCAGGTAAAGGTTTGGACACACCTACTTATTCAAGGGTTTTTCTTTATTTTTTACTATTTTCTACATTGTAGAATAATAGTGAAGCCATCAAAAACCATGAAATTACACATATGGAATCGTGTTGTAACCAAAGCACAAAATGTTTGAGAAACTGACGCATCACAAGTCCTCAACTGGCAGCTTCATTAAATAGTACATACCAGTCTCAACGTCAACAGTGAAGAGGCGACTCCGGGATGCTGGCCTTCTAGGCAGATTTCCTCTGTCCAGCGTCTGTGTTCTTTTGCCCGTCTTTATCTTTTCTTGTTATTGGCCAGTCTGAGATGGCTTTTTCTTTGCAACTCTGCCTAGAAGGCCAGCATCCCGGAGGCGCCTCTTCACTGTTGACGTTGAGACTGGTGTTTTGTGG
Organism: Oncorhynchus mykiss; assembly: GCF_057628025.1. Classification (NCBI taxonomy): domain Eukaryota; kingdom Metazoa; phylum Chordata; class Actinopteri; order Salmoniformes; family Salmonidae; genus Oncorhynchus; species Oncorhynchus mykiss. The sequence goes on from NC_143043.1 coordinate 46,500,894, forward strand.
GTACTATTTAACAAAGCTGCCAGTTGAGGACTTGTGAGGCGTGTGTTTCTCAAACTAGACACTCTAATGTACTTGTCCTCTTGTTCAGTTGTGCACCGGGGCCTCCCACTCCTCTTTCTATTCTGGTTAGAGCCAGTTTGCACTGTTCTGTGAAGTGAGTAGTATACAGTGTTGTACGAGATCTTCCGTTTCTTTGTAATTTCTCGCATGGAATATCCTTCATTTCTCAGAACAGGAATAGACTGACGAGTTTCAGAACAAAGCCCTTGGTTTCTGGCCATGTTGAGCCTGTAATTGAACCTACCAATGCTGATGCTCCAGTTTTCAGCTGTACTAACATAATTGCAAAACGGTTTTATAATGATCAACTAGCCTTAAAATTAAAATTATAAACTTGGATTAGCTAACACAACGTGCCATTGGAACACAGGCGTGATGGTTGCTGATAATGGGCCTCTATACGCCTATGTAGATATTCCATTTAAAATCTGTTGTTTCCAGCTACAGTAGTCATTTACAACAATAGCAATGTCTACACTGTATTTCTGATGAATTTTATGTCATTTTAACGGACAACAAATGTGCTTCTTTTTTTTAATGACATTTCTAAGTGACCCCAAACTTTTGAACGGTAGTGTATATCTTTTTTTTTTTAGCCTGGTAAAAATGACTACATTTGTATAGATCAGCCCATAAGAGTTTTAAAATGTCTTAAACAGAGAAAGGTCATCTCATCCGATTCAGTGCTGTTGCTTGCTGGTATGTCTCCAGTGTTTGGTGTTAAAAGATCCCCTGAGATCAGACCTACATAGCTGAGGTTTCCGTTAGCTAAAGCAGTGACCACCCTCCAGGCTGTGGCATTCACAGTTGTGTCACCAAGCCCAGACAAAAAAAATCTCATGACGTAAGAGTGAATAGGTGTGTCTGCGTGGCACAGGGTTGCCAAGTACATGATCCAAAGATCTGGAAAAATACAATTACATTTTGGAAAAAAGTGGTTACTGGGCAGAGAGCTGTTAATGTAGAGCGCAATGTATTTTTCTGTCATAACTATGTATTTTTCTGTCATAAGTATGTATTTTTCTGTCATAACTATGTATTTTTCTGTCATAAGTATGTATTTTTCTGTCATCATCCCTTGAAGGCATCGTAAAATATTTTATGAGTGGTTTTAATGACGTTCAAGTCACACACTGTAACTCCTATTAAAAACAAATTTACAAAGAACAAAACTAGGATTAACGTTGAAACATCGCTACACATCCCGAAGTTTGCAAATAGTTTATAAATGAATATATATAATGGTAAGAAATCTCCCATAATTGTGGTCCTAACTAACCCCATATAGTCAATGTGGAGATTACTGACAAATCACTGGACTTTTGTACGTTGAATTTATTTAAACATTCTTTGTTTGTTGATTTGACATAATTGTCCATCATCTAAATCAGTCAAAGTGACATTAGGTCAAAAATTATGAGAATACATAGATGCCCTTTAACATGGTAAGAGGTCATGTCCTCCAACAAGGTTTAAGAGGTCATGACAATAGCTTGTTTGGAAGAATGTATGTCTACATTGTTGCTCAGTAATTTAATTTTCTGTGTAAAAAAATCTACAAAATGATTGGCAATATCAGCTGGTTTTGTTATTATTCTCCCGCCAACCTCCACACTAGATGGGCATGATGAGATAGATGTACCAAGTAAGCCCTTAACTGGGGTCCATACCTTTTTAGAATCATTTTTACAATCAGTAAAAGCATTGTTGTAAAATAACTATTTTTTCCTTCGATTCAATTTAACTGCATAATTACGTAATGTTCTAAAATTCTGTTCATCAATTTCTAATTTTGACTCGGCTGCTAAGACTTTTGCCATATTTCTTTGAGAAAAAGCCTCACCCAGTTCACCATCAATCCATGGAGATGGACGGGCACCAACTGGTCCATTACCTCCTTAAATCATCCTCTAGATAAATAAACTCCCAGGGTACAGCAGCCAAATCATTTAGAAATAACTCATGATTAAATGTTTAAAATATTTTGACCACAATCATTGGGGGTTTCTTTGGAACCTTGGTGTTTATGGTTATGGTCACAATATTATGGTCTGTCCAGCCCACTGGCATTGATCTGGCTTTTAAGCATTGTAATGGTATATTACAGAAGATCAGATCAATGCATGTGTCTGAACGATGACCCAACTTAGTTGATGATCTAGTAGTATCATTAACCATTTGTTTCAAACCACAGTTCTTAGCATATCTCATCAATTTTGTTCTATTCAAATTATTGTGATCCTTCCAATTTATATTAAAATCACCCAATATAAATACATCTCTGTTGCTATCTGTGGCTTGGTCAAACCCAGTACATAAGTCATCCAAATAGGACACCTTAAAGCTAGGAGGTCAATACACATCATCCTACCAATATGGGTGCCTGGTGAGGCAGATGTACTTGAGCCCATAGTGCCTCTATTTGACCTACATTAAGGTCATCCCTTCTCTTAAAAGGTATATGATTCTGAATATACAGTGCTACACCCCCACCATTCCTATTCCTGTCTCTTCTCAGTAGACTATATTCTTGAATGTTCATTTGCCCATCATTTACAGATGCATCTAAATGCGTTTCGGTCAAAGCCAAAATATGAATATTATTTAGGTTGACCAAGTTAAAAACCTCATGTATTTTGTTAGGAAGGCTACATACATTTACCTGAGCTATGTGCAGCCCTATCCTTATCAAGTGGAGATCAATATAGCATGTATTTGTTATCCTGTAGTTGAAGTTGTCATGATACACTACAACACACAAACTCAGTTTTAAACATAACATTAAAATAACCAGGGAGTTACTCTAGAGTCCCGATACAGTTGCCCGTTGATATAAAGTTTATCCATCACCATGGAGACTCGTTGATTCAGGCAACGCTTTTCCTTCATGATGGGATATAGTTTTTTTCTCCTTTCATTGATCTCGGTGGGGAAGTGATCATTCATTCCAAAATCAGTGTTTCTGAGTTCTCTGCCCATGTTCTTCGTCATTTCCTTTTGCTTAAATTTATCAAAACATGCAATGATAGCCCGTGACCTATTTCCAGAGGCCTTGTCTATTCTATGGACTCTGGAGAAAGTGGCATTGCGCACAACATCGGTGGGCAGTTTCAGTTGAGTTGACAAAAAGTCTCGGACTGTGTCCTCACAGCCTCAGCTGTTGTCATTGTCTGGTATCCCTGAGAATATTAGATTGTTCCGCATTGATCGACACTGTACATCAAGCAATGTTTCTTTAAGTTGTTTGTTCTCCCTTTGCACCACCTCCACCTTCCCATGAATAGAGTCTACAGTACCTTTCAGCTCAGTGTTCTCTTTCCTCAGATCATCAATCTGACGTTGGCTGAATTCGAGACTGGCACATAATGCATTGATGTCCTTTCGTAATATATCCAAGATATCAAGTTTGGCAAGCCTTTCATTGATGGATTTTAACAAGTCAACATCCATATCAGTAAACCTCTCCCCACTCGCCACACGCGCCCTCTTACTAGGGGATGGTTTGGTTCCATCGTTGATACCTATTGGCCAACCTGGTTTTGTTTTGTTTTGTTGATTTGGTTGGTTGTCCTTGACAATGCTTGAATCCTCCGAAACCAGCGACATTTTTCTTTGAGTTCGTAAGTATCTCTCGTCAATGAATCGTTCAAGCTCTTCAATGGATACTTAATCATCCAGCATGTTTACAGACAGAGTTAAGCACACAAACAAACTGTTCACGCGCACGTGCAAACACGATACAAGCTCTGTTGACGGTGGTTTGATCATTGCTAGTGAGCCATTTTCCATTTTCAAGCTGATTTATGTCAAAACTGTCACTCGGCGTTCAATGTCATCTTGGTAAGCAACACCAGTATATTTTCGGCCAGTATCTATTCGGTGTTTTAGGTAATTGTCCTGCTGAGAGGTGAATTCGTTTACCAGCATCTGTTGGAAAGCAGACTGAACAAGGTTTTCCTCTCTGATTTTGCCTGTGCTAAGCTCTATTACATGTATTTTAATTCTAAAGAATGTCCTAGTCCTTGCAGATGACAAGCATACAAATAACATGATGCAGCCATCACCATGCTTGAAAATAAGAAGAGTGGTACTCAGTGATGTGTTGTGTTGGATTTGCCCAAAACATAACGCTTTGTATTCAGGACATAAGGTACATTTTGGGGGATTGTTTTTAGCCGTATTACTTTAGTGCCTCATTGCAAACAGGATGCATGTTTTGGAATTTTGTTCTGCACAAGCTTCCTTCTTTTCATTCTGTCATTTATGTTAGTATTGTGGAGTAACTACAATGTTGTTGATCCATCCTCAGTTCTCTCCACAGCCATTAAACTGGAACGGTTTAAAAATCACCATTACACAGAACCCAAACTGGCTGCCCGCGTGCGCCATCGCGTGCTATCGTGCATAAATGTATGTTGTCCCCCTACACCAAACGCGATCACAACACGCAGGTTAAAATATCAAAACAAACTCTGAACCAATGACATTCATTTGGGGACATGTATGACAATTTAGCTAGTTAGCTTGCACTTGCTAGCTAATTTGTCCTATTTAGCTAGCTTGCTGTGGCTAGCTAATTTGTCCTGGGATATAAACATTGAGTTGTTATTTTACCTGAAATGCACAAGGACCTCTACTCCGACAATTAATCCACACATAAAACGGCCAACCAAATTGTTTCTAGTCAACTCTCCTCCTTCCAGGATATTCATCTTTGAACTTATATGGTGATCGCATCTAAACCTTCATAGTATTACCACGATGACCGGCAAAACAGTTCGTCTTTCAATCACCCACGTGGGTATAACCAATGAGGATATGGCACGGGGGTACCTGCTTCTATAAACCAATGAGGAGATGGGAGAGGCAGGACTTGCAGCGTGATTATGTTCTATTTAGACCTTGGCATAGCAAACCCTTGTTGACGCGCGCGAGCAGTGTGCGTGCAATAATTGAATAACATGGATTTCTACATTTATTCTGCTACGCTCGCACAAGCGATGTGTCCGGTCTGGTCAGCATGTTAGCCACATGGTGAAGTCCCGGAGCAGTTTCCTTCCTCTCCGGCAACTGAGTTAGTAAGGGCACCTGTATGTTTGTAGTGACTGGGTGTATTGATACATCATCCAAAGTGTTATTAATAACTGCACCATTGTTACCCATCTACCAATAGGTGCTCTTATTTGCGAGCCATTGGAAAACCTCCCTGTTTTTTGTGGTTGAATCTGTGCTTGAAATTCACTGCCCGACTGAGGGACCTAACAGATAATTGTATGTGTGGGGTACAGAGACAGTTCAGTCATTTAAAAATCATGTTAAACACTATTATTACACACAGGGAGTCCATGTAACATATTATGTGACTTGTTAAGCATATTTTTACTCCCAAACTCATTTACGTTTGCCATAACAAAAGGGTTGAATACTTATTGACTTGATTTTTTATTAATTTGTAAATGTTTCTAAAAACATAATTGAACTTTGACATTAGGGAGATTTGCATGTAGATCAGTGACACAACATCTCAATTTATTCAATTTTTAATTCAGGCTGTGACACAACAAAATGATGAAAAAAGTCAAGGGGTGTGAATACTTTCTGCAGGCACTGTATGCCCCCCCCCCACACACACACACAGTTAAATTGGTCCGCATTCTCCTCTGACAGGCTGTAGGTGCACTTGTTAGGGTGCCAGATTGCTTCTGTTAACATGGTCCTGCTGTTTTACCTGCGTGTGTCTGGGAAACACGCCAGTTCTCTTCCATTTTCCCCTCACTCTCCAAGGCACACAGCCCATAAAGCTGTCAATATGCATGTAGGCCAAGTCACCTTTGCCACGATTTAACTCGCAAATTTCCTTTTCCCTCCAGTATAGATGCACGCACGCACACACACACATACATACTTAAGCACACACATGCACACACTCACACACACACACACAAACACACTCACAGAGAAAAAGCTTTACTTACTGAGCCTTGGCCTCTGAAAGATAATGCATTGAAGACAAGTGATATATGCTAATTCAATGTAGATGATGTTGTCATAACTCACTGTAATAATATTGTGATAGAAAATCATAATGTCCATTAATTCCAGCAGTCATTGTTTTAACACATCACTTGAATAGTTGACCTAACAGGTACGAATCCATTTGGGTTGGGTGTCTTAATGAAATGTTATCCAACCTCTCACCACTGATAGAACATGGCATTATACATTCCAGCACCTATTCCCAATTTGCACAGTTTAATTTAAGTAATCTTGTGAATCCCTCCCCATAAAGAGGTGCTTAAATGAATGTGTGACATCAGTGCAACGGGATCTGGCCCGGCGGTGCGGCTGTGGAGACACGAGAGGAATATATCAAAGCCTCAGACATACATTTTTCTGTGATGTGTGGACGCCAGGGGACAGCCCAAAACCAAATTAATTGCTCAACAGAATATGTTAGAAGAGAGGGAGAAGGGAGAGAGAGAAAGAGACAAAGAGGGAGGGGGTAGAGAGAGAGAGTGAGAGAGGGAGAGAGAGACAGAGACAAAGAGGGAGGGGGTAGAGAGAGAGAGTGAGAGAGGGAGTTAGAGACAATAGTATAACAACACCGTTACAACAGGCATTTACAAAAACACTGTTACAACAATACTATTATAACAACACTATTATAACAACACTATTATAACAACACTATTATAACAACACTATTATAACAACACTATCATAACATGCTATAATAATAACACTATTATAACAATACTATTATAACAACATTATTATAACAACACTATTATAACAACACTATTATAACATGCTATAATAATAACACTATTATAACAATACTATTATAACAATACTATTATAACAATACTATTATAACAACACTATTATAACAACACTATTATAACATGCTATAATAATAACACTATTATAACAATACTATTATAACAATACTATTATAACAACACTATTATAACATGCTATAATAATAACACTATTATAACAACACTATTATAACAACACTATTATAACAACACTATTATAACATGCTATAATAATAACACTATTATAACAATACTATTATAACAACACTATTATAACAACACTATTATAACATGCTATAATAATAACACTATTATAACAACACTATTATAACAACACTATTATAACAACACTATTATAACATGCTATAATAATAACACTATTATAACAACACTATTATAACAACACTATTATAACAACACTATTATAACATGCTATAATAATAACACTATTATAACAATACTATTATAACAACACTATTATAACAGGCTATTATAGAAACCCTATTATAACAGGCTATTATAACAACACCATTATAATGACACTATTACAACAACACTACTATATCAACACCATTACAACACCACTATTATAACAACACTATTATAACGACACTATTACAACAGGCTATTACAACAACACTATTGTTACACCACTATTACAACTTCATTACAACAACAATATTTTAACAGGCTATTATAACAACACTAATATAACAGACTATTATAACAACACTAATATAACAACAGTGTTAAAACAACACTAATATAACACACTATTATAACAATACTATTATGACAACAGTGTTATAACATGCTATTATAACAACACTAATATAACAACAGTGTTATAACATGCTATTATAACAACACTAATATAACAATACTATTATAACAATACTATTTTAACGGGCTATTATAACAACACTATTATAACAGCACTATTATAACATCACTAATATAACAACACTATTATAACAACTTTATTATAACAACACTATTATAACAACACTCATATAACAAACAGGATGATAACATGTTATTATAAAAATACTTTTTTAACATAAGAACACTATTATAACAACACTACTATAACAACATTATTACAACAGGCTACTCACCACTATTATGACAGGCTATTATAACAGCAATAGCTTATTAACACTATTACAACAGGCTATAATAACAACACTAATATAACAACAGTATCACAAAAGCCTACTATAACAACACTATTATAGCAACACTATTAAAACAACACTATCATGACAGGCTATTATAATAACACTAATATATCAGTGATTATATCAACACAATTATAATGACACTATCACAACATAATAATATAACAACACTATGAAACAACACTGTTATAACAGGCTATTGCAACAACACTATTATAACAGGCTATAATAACAACACTAATATAACAACAGTATCACAAAAGCCTACTATAACAACACTATTATAGCAACACTATTAAAACAACAATATCATGACAGGCTATTATAATAACACTAATATATCAACACTATCATAGCAACACTATTACAACAGGCTATTACAACAACACTATTATAACAGGCTATTATAACAACACTAGTATAACAACAGTATTATAACAATGTCATTATAACAACACATTTATAACAGGCTATTATAACAACACTATTATAACAACACTATTATAACAACACCAGTATAACAACACTATTATAACAACACTATTATAACAATGTCATTATAACAACACTATTATAACAGGCTATTATAACAACACTATTATAATAATACTATTACACTTGGCTACTATAACAACACTATTATAACAACACTATTACACCTGGCTACTATAACAACACTATTATAACAACACTATTATAACAATACTATTACAGCAGGATTTCATAACAAAATTATTATGACGGGCTATTATAACAACACTAATATAACAACACTATTATAACGATACTATTACACCTGGCTACTATAACAACACTATTATAACAACACTATTACACCTGGCTACTATAACAACACTATTATAACAACACTATTATAACAACACTACTGTAACAACACTATTGTAACAACACGATTATAACAGACCACTAAAACAACCATAATATAACAACACTATTATAACAACACTATTACAACTGGCTATTATAACAACACTTTTAATTATTAATCTCTGAAACTGGAAAAACTTATCTCCCTCACTAGCTTTAAGCACCAGCTGTCAGAGCAGCTCACAGATGACTGCACTTGTACATAGCCCATCTATAATTTAGCCCAAACAACTACCTCTTCCCCTACTGTGTTTATATATTTATTTTGCTCCTTTGCACCCCATTATTTTTTTTCTACTTTGCACATTCTTCCACTGCAAATCAACCATTCCAGTGTTTTACTTGCTATATTGTATTTACTTCGCCACCATGGCCTTTTTTTGCCTTTACCTCCCTTATCTCACCTCATTTGCTCACAGCGTATATAGACTTATTTTTCTAGTGTATTATTGACTGTATGTTTGTTTTAATCCATGTGTAACTCTGTGTTGTTGTATGTGTCGAACTGCTTTGCTTTATCTTGGCCAGGTCGCAATTGTAAATGAGAACTTGTTCTCAACTAGCCTACCTGGTTAAATAAAGGTGAAATAAAAAAATAAAAAATAAATAAAACAACACTATTATAAAAACACTATCACAATAGGCTATTATAACAACACTAGTATAACAACACATTTATAACAACACAGTCACAATAGGCTATTATAACAACACTAGTATAACAACACATTTATAACAACACAGTCACAACAGGCTATTATAACAACACTAGTATAACAACACATTTATAACAACACAGTCACGACAGGCTATTATAACAACACTAGTATAACAACACATTTATAACAACACAGTCACAACAGGCTATTATAACAACACTAGTATAACAACACATTTATAACAACACAGTCACAACAGGCTATTATAACAACACTATCACAACAGGCTATTATAACAACACTATCACAACAGAATATTATAACAACACTATTATAACAGTCTATTATAACAACACTATTATAACAACACATTTATAACAACATTATGATAACAGACTATTATAAAAGCAATTTTATAACAGGCTATTACAACAACACTATTATAACAACACTATTATAACAACACTATTAAAACAGGCTATCATAACAACACTATTATAACAAAGTATTATAAAAGCAATATTATAACAGGCTATTATAACAACACTATTACATCCGGCTATGATGACAACACTATTATAATAATATTATGACAACAACACTATTATAATAATATTATTGCAATAACACTATTATAACAACACTATTATAACAGACTATTATTTTAGTAATATTATAACATGCTATTATAACAACACTATTATACCAACATAATTATAACAGGCTATTATAACACTATTACATCAACATCATTACAACAGGCTATTATAGTGCACCCAGTTGAATTTGACACGTGTACAGAAACAGGGAGTTGACAATGTGAGGAGGACACCAGCAACCAGCGCTCTTCCTCCTGTTAGATGCAGAAGTGTTAATGTTTTTCCCTCGTGCATTAGTTTATGGTTTTACTTCCTACTTCCTACAGATGCTGTGCAATTCTGTAATTATCCTATGGCAGTCATTCCATGACTGTTGCCATTGTTAAATAATGTAGGCCTCTGTCTGAGTTACTATACCTTATATATATTTGTTACAGTAAACTGTTGGCAGACACATATGCATAATTTATAGTTGGCTGTTGTAATGACAACTCTTCAGAGATTTTGGTGATGGGTAAGAATGAAAATTCCGCAGATTCAGCACTGCAATTTCACCACAGAATAGCAAATAAATTAAGGAAGTTTATTATGCTAAAGTTTAACCACTAATTAGTGACAATATGAAAACCATACACAATTTCCTCTCACTCTATCAATGTCTTCTCTTTCTCGCCACAGAATGTTTGGCTCTAAATGCGTACAGTGAATTTCTGTAAACGTGTTTAGTGACAGTGGTGTGGCGTGAAGCAGATCCTCTATCACAGGGCAGGGTGGGTTGGTTGGACTGTGATATATCAGCTGAGTCATTGTTGGTAATTGCTAACATCGGAAATTGTTTATTCTATTTGCATCCTGTATGCTCCAGAGCCTATAAAAAAAATAAAAGATCTCATCCTTTTCCCTTAACAATAAGGGTTTATTCTTCTTGTGCCAGTGTCAGCAAATAAAAATACTTTGCATCAGCAAGTAACGAGGTTTGTGGTATTCTATAACCATTGATATTCACCCGCAGGGTTTTAGGCCCAATAGTTGGGTTTAATTTTTAAGAAATATATAATTTTTCATATCTACGAGATTCTGTGGGAAGATGTGCAAAATTCACTTGATTCAACAGTGAATAATTGGATTGTATAGCCATGCCCAAGGTTGAAATAAGTCATGATCATCTCCTAAGGGTCAGGACTGTCTTCACATAGAATTGTATAAACATAAACAATCATGCACACACTTCTAACTGACAGCAAATAGTAGAATAGAGGATTTATTTTACTGCAACTCCATGAGTATAAGAGAAGGGAATTTACTATATTCCAGAACAATCAAGTACAATGGAATGTCAATATAATAGTAAATATATAATAGTACATCTATCAGCGATTCTAACTCACAGTTGATATTAAGGACAAAAGTTGCCCTTATTCAGGAATACAAAATTGGAAAGTTACGGCAAAATAGTTCCGTAAGAGCTCCTGACATTGTACTTCCTTTGGGGTCTGTCTCATCACAAAGTCAGGGAAGGGAAAAAAGCCTCTTATTAAAGTTCCTGATTGTGATAAAGCACAAGGCCTTCCATTCACACTGTGCCTCAGTGAGGTCATCTGTTTTGTAGTGAGCTGAGCTGCCTTTTTGTGTATCTGGGAAAGAGAGAATTTTGTGCATAATCCACGTTGTTATGAACTCCCAGAGAACATTCATCATACAGAGTGTGTAGGCCATTTGAGAAGGCCTTAGGGTGTGTGGCAGGACAAAAAAGGTGCTCAAATGACAAAAGATGCATTTCTGTCGTTTGATGAGGGAGATAGGCATAAATTATGCCAAATGTCACAACGAAAAAACAGACACAATTTGATTTGAGCAAAATAAAAATATGTCACATATGTATATGGCACATTCCTAAGACCTTTATATTTACACAAATACATGGTTGCATTAGCGAGCCAGGCAACCCTTTAATAACTCACCCCTAACACAATTTTACTTGACATTGTATTTGACGTGAGTATAAACTTAAGAAACCGCAGTCAACAAATCATAATGCCCAATTAAGACGAGAAGCTGCTGATTTAATTAATTGAACAGATAAAACAAAATTGGCAACACAACACAAGGACAGCGCCAGTGTCCCTAATGCTATGCCTACTAATGGTGCCTCGCAGTAATTATCGTAATTGTTCAACTATACTGTAGGTTAACACCAGGGGGAAGTGATTCCACATACACCTACAACAGACTGCTGTATTCCATCCGTGGAGGCTTTTTCAGGATTTTAATAAAAAATATTATATTGAAACATTAAAAAAGGAAGCATTTTTAAATAAAACTATACTAATTATATTCATGTTACCAAATAATTAATAAAAACACACTGTTCTGTAATGAAGGTCTTCAACGGCACTCTATAGGGTAGCACCATGGTGTAGCCTGAGGACAGTTAGCTTCTGTCCTCCTCTGGGTACATTGATTTCAATACAAAACCAAGGAGGCTCATGGTTGTCACCCCCTTCCATAGACTTACACAGTAATTATGACAACTTCCAGAGGACATCCTCCAACCTTTCAGAGCTCTTGCAGCATGACCTGACATGTTGTTCCCCCAATCAAAGGATCAAATAATTCATATACTACTGAAAGTATAAGCTACAGCTAGCTAGCACTGCATTGGATAACATGTGGTGAGTAGTTGACTCAAAGATACAGACAATAGTTTAACAGATTATAACAAATACTTTTTTTCCAAAATTAAGGAGAAGCGAGAGAGAGAGATAGCTACATTTTGTAGTATATATATTCACTTTTATTTACTTAGCTAGCCTCAAATGCAGTGAGCTAGTTTAGGCCACTCAACCACCGGGATAAAACTATGTTAGCTAGCTGGCTATGGCTATCCAACACTGGAACTACCTTGAATTCCAAGTCAAGGTTCTGTAAGCTTTTGGTTTTATTAGTGTATTGCCACCGGGGCCCGCCGGTGTAACTGCTATACTTCTTGCTGACTGTACACTGTACTGCATGATTGTAGTGGGTTTACTAATGTTTTAGTTCTATTAGCTATGTTGACTTGACGTTAGCTAATATGGTGACAACAATGCAGGCTGTGTTAGTGATATGAAGGTTTGGCTTGGAAAGTTTTTTTTCGCCTGGTCATAGACAGCTGATGTGTTGTGCACTTAAGTCCACAAGCAAAGAGAAAAGGTGAGAGGAGGAGAGCGTAGATACATGTGAGAAGGAATTATATGTGACCAAATTCAGGAAACTAGGTGTATGTCGCAAGTCACGACTTCACAAGAGAGCTGTTTGAACGTAAAAAAATGTTGTTTTTTTTCTAAATGCGTTTTTTTTTGAGAAATGCCTTCTCGAACATGTGAACTTTCATGTGCCTTAATATCAAACTTGTATGACATCAGTAAATACAAATAAAATTGTTAAATGTTACGAGCCTAGTTGGTTTATCCACAGAAAAAGAGCAACCTTCCCGCTAGCCATGATTGACTGAGATAATGAGTGGGCTGGACATGCCGAGAGAAAAAATTGGATTGGTCTGCCATATAGCACTGTGTATTGGAGCTGGGCAGTATGTCTAGATAATTGTGTCAAAAGCAACTTTTTAAAAAATGTATCGTGTAGTTAAACATAAAGCTAATGTCAACTTAAAGTGTACTGTTAGCTGGCTGGTTCGCTAGCAAACGTTATGTGTTTGCTCTCCACTTTCTGGAGGACCGAGTTTTGAAATCAGTGGAATTCTAAGGAGACGGAGAAAACACAAGTCTGGATTACATCGTCAAACTAAGGGAAACCATGCATGGCATCAGACAGGAGACGCGTCCAACCATGATGTATACTGGTAAGATAGTCTAAATAGCTACATTTTCAGATATTACACATGTATTATTTTTACAGAAAGTGGATTCATTTCAAGTGTACTGTTAGCCAGCTAACGTTAGCTAACGGTTGCTAGCTAACATTATGTGTATGATCTTATTCTTCATATCTCAGACACATTTGCTTGACTAGTTATAGCCATAGAACTTGGTTGGTTAGCTACCTGCAGATTCATGCAGGGTAGTAATGTCATGAGTTGTGATTATGGTCCATTGTTTAGCTAGCTAGCTATATGTCTTAGCAAAAGAGTTCTCTCTAATTACATCATGCGTTGGGATTCATTGTTTACATAGCTAGCTATCTAGCGACATTTCTTAACGAAAGACTCTTGTCTTAGTGTGCTAGAGCGCAGAATAACTGATGCATTTTTGAATGCTCATCACCCATTTAATATGCCCGGTATCGGTAAATGTCCGGAAACAAAGCTTAATTCAATTGTTGCCAGCATGAAAACTGCCTAACCAGCTCTACAAGGGGGAGTAAATGGTCAGAGTGGGGTGTTTTCTCATTATGTGTCTGGAAGTAGTTCAGAGCTTTCGGGAACAACCCTGCTTTTTGGCCAGAGTTGTCCGGTGCGCGCTCTGAACACGAAACACTCTGAATTTACGAACGAAGGATCTGACAGCACATTTGCAGTCACTAACACTCTGGATAACATAACAGGCTAACCAGCTCTGTTAGGGAAAGTACTGTTCAGTGAGCTGTTCTCTCTCTCTCTCTTAGATATCTGAAAGTAGCTGGCAAGTTAGTACAGAACGCACGGATCAACCCTTTAAAGAGATGGGTGGGGCTAAGGCTTAAGAGGGTGTGAACAATGGTGAATGGGTGTTGACAAAGAAGGGCTCTTCTGAAAGATGTCTTTCCCAAAGGTGAATTTACAAGTTGATAATCTTTCAAAGGAGAATTACTTTTCCATTTTTTCCTCAAATGCAGTATATGATATACCATGTTGTAACTCTGAGTCTCTACTTTTATCCAATGTAAAACAAATATGTTAAAATGTTGCTACATAAGACTGAATCCAGGTGGTGAATCACATATATACAACAAGCTGTTTGTATGTGGCTGCTGTGAAAGTGAACTGTGATTGCGTGTAATCAGGGGTGTATTCATTGCGCTGATTCTATTGAAAAATGTTTCCTAAACGGAAGCAAATTGAACAAAACGGGGAATAAACATACCTGAATTTGTCTAATAGATACTCTCGCTTCCAAATGTGGGACTAATGATTACACCATAGATCAGCTAGATGCATACAAGAGTGTGCAGGGCTGTATTAAATGTCACTCTCTGTCAGCTTGATTACTCAAAATGCTGTCGACCTGTGCACCTACATTATAAACTTTAATTCATAGGCTAGGTTGTAGCAATCTCATGATGGGTACAGGGAAATTAGAGTATCATGTAGTAGCCTAAACCTATCAATGTTACATTGAGCTGGGAGAATGGAATTTTGTGACAGTCATCCAATATGCTTTAATAGAAATAAGGCAATATTCATAAAACAAACATCCTCCCTTATCTTAAATGGCACCAACCACCACTGTTTTCAATTATACATGAGTGTATAGTAAATGTACTGGCACAGCGGCTGCACCAGTGAAGAAATTAGAGCAAATTTGATTACAGGACCTGTGGTAATTCTGGCTCGCCTTTTTGAAGCACACTGTGAATCTATTTTCGTAACTGTATAATTCAGTAACAAGTACTGCTACAGTATGTTATTCCCTTAATTAAAAAATGGGCCATTCTTGCAAAAAAACTGTATACTGTATGTCTCCCTGTGTCCTATAGAGATTTGTAAGAACAGACTGTTTGTACTGTCTTATAGTCTCTTGTTAGGCTGGCGAAACTTGTCTCATTAAAATAAGCTATTTATTTATTTGGATCTCCATTAGCTTTTGCAGAAGCAGCAGCTACTCTTCCTGGGTCCCCCCCCCCAAAAAAAAACACAAAACATGACAACTAACAAAACACAGATACACTGATGGACAAGGACAGTCACACACATTTTAAATTCTAAAATATAATACAAACAATACAACAACAAAAAGTATGTGTGTGTTAGAGTGTGTCCCCTCACAGTTCAATGAGATGTTGTTCAATCTGTTTTTTAAAGGTAATACTTGCTGTTGTTTGCTTGAGTAACTGTAGATGAAAGGAATGAGCCCCACAGGCCATCATTCTAATGCACAATGGTCAAATGTACACAACTGCAAGACTTTGGCCACCTTATAGCATTTGAAATGTCGCAAAACCCAACCTAGTAGGTTCCTCATGTGGCAAACCTCACCTGGGGAAGCTTAGGTTGCAAACAAGCAGTCGGTTTGTGTAAGAGGTCTTTTAGCAACATCCTGTCACGGCAACGTTCACAAGTCAAATGACAGATTATCATGACATGACAATGAAATACTATTTCAATGTTTCGATCCATTACATTTTAGTGATTAACTTCTCAGAAGAGTTCCAGGTAGAAAAGGACACAACCACCCCATTCAGTCAAACAAAAGCAGAATATTCTCTTTCCGTTGGTGGATGGTGAACTGTTCGACAGATGGTTCAGCCAAACTTCTAACTGCAAGTGTCTTCAAAGGATCTGTGTTCTGGCTCCCCATATGCAGCATCAGAGACTACAGAGCCACTGGATTTTGGAACGGGGCAAGAGGGTCGCTGTAACACGGTCGCACCACCTGCTTCTCTGATGTTGCTGCGTTTTGAAAGGCTCACAGGAACCCAACGTCTGCGTCTTCATTTCTGGTGTGTGTGTGTTCCCCATATGCATTTGTTTAACCCACCTGCTCCATGAGGCATTTCAGAGAGGAGGCCTCCAGTCACTCCGGGTCTCCTAAATGAGCCTTGGAAGGCCATGAAAGAAAACTTCTGAACTCCTATGGCTGGTACGTTGTTCAGAGCTGGACACTGACAATCGGGGGTTGACTCTGTTTCTGTATTTTGGCAGAACCTTAGATGCCTTCACAACATTAAATAAAAGACAATTGAATCTCTGATCACTCATCAGAGTATCATATCCCTGATCACTTATTTTCCACAACACCGCCTGAACGTCTGTCTGTGTCCTGAAAAGTTTTTTTGAGTTTACAGAGATACTAACTTCTGAAATATATTTTTTGAAGGCAGCGAACCGGCTGTGTTGGGGTGTACCGATGCAGTGGTACCATAATTGTTTACAATAACTTTTCATAGATCTGGAGCTAAAAGTATGCATTTCTTCACAATGAAAAATGACATTATGTTTTATGAGTAGTGCTTGGGACACCTGCTCCCTTTGGGACTTTTAGGACTTAATAACTATACATAAACTGTAAGAATACAGGGTTTTCCCATATTGGGTTGGAAAACAATAACTGCACTCTGAATGTTTTGTAACCACCAGGGGACCTGTGTAACAAAATGGTTCATTTATCCCAACACATAACAATTACCGTTGCTTTTTGAGAATGGTATGCCTATTTGGATAGTTCTCAGTATTTTCCCCCTTTCAGTGCATATCGCATAAAGAGGTCTTTGATGGCACGGCATGGTGGCATAAACAACTGGCTGTTTGGTTTTTCTTTCTCTTCAGCAATGTATTATTCGAGTTGACTAGATAGTCTAGAGATTGCTTGGAAATCTGTGGTTTTAACCGATAGTCTAGTCTAGAGCCCTCAAACTCATCTCTGGACCTCAAAATCAGTTCCACTCGAATCAGGGACTGATTTTGTCCTGGAACACCAGGTGGGTGCGATTTAATTATCCGGGTAGAACAGAAAACTAGCAGGCTCCAGACCATGTCGATAAAGAGTTGAATATCCCTGGTCTAGAGATTGCTTGGGGATCTGTGGTTTTAACCTATAAGAAGTCCAACTTGAAAAAGATACATGTGTCTTTCTCAAGGTTATACTGAATGATCTGTTCTCCTAATCTCCTGAAGGGGAGAGTTTATTACTACTGTTATTACTGTTATTACCTTGTGTTATATATGCAGTATTGGGTGTGCTATAGAACTTTTGACCGAAGAAAAGCTGGTGTCATGCATGACATTGCACTGATAGTACATATCGACAGTGCTCAAGATGTTTAGAAACATCTTGATTTTGCCAAAATACATTTAGAATGTTTTGAAGTAGTGTGCTTGATATATTTTCAGTGTTTTAATTCCTGCGCTTTCCGCTGGGTTTTGTGTTAGGTTTAAGGTCTTTGGCTGTATTTACACAGGCAGCAAAATTCTGATCTTGTGTTCACAAATTGGTATTTTGACAAATCAGATCTGATGTGAAAAGATCTGATGTGATTGGTCGAAAGACCAATAGGTAGAAAAAAAATTCACCCAGTCACTTCTTGTAGGTCTCAGGCTGGGAGGAGTGTCCCACCAAATACTTTTTGCCTGTTTGAAGATTAAAGGCACCGCCTGAGATGAAATTCTATACAAACACCTATGAAGCGAAGAATTTATGATAACTTGGTCCTTGTGACCCCTTTATTCTTCCAAAATAAAACAACACTAAAAGTTTCCCTTTCCGACTACTCAGTCGTTGACAGCGTACCCTGGCTCTTAGCCTGATGTCAACTTTCCAGACACAAAGAGGGCTTGGAACTTTGTCAACACGCCTCCCTAGCTCCACGTCAAGTCTTCACAACCATAATTTGTACTTAAAATATGCCCTGCATGAGTGAAGGAAAATCACTTTGCTATTATTGTCCTGGTTGGTTCCTGGTTAGACCTTCTCTGATGTTTTTGTTTTAACTTTGTTTCCACTTTTAATTCTGAAAATATTTTTTTTTCCCCCAACTGAAAATATGATCAAGTTCCAGCCCAATCATCCTATTAAGTCAGTGATGGTTGTCTCCACTTGTTGATACTCCTCTTGCATCACTGAAGACACAAGAGACAAGAGTTGGACTTAGGTCTCCTCTACTTCTCTGAGTTCTCTATGTTTGCCAATTTGCTGAAGTGTGTTTAACTGTTTCCTGTTACACTATGAAATGTTTTGAATAAGTGTTCCTTCTCGGGATTTCCTCCACAGCGATGTCGATCTAATGTGTATTAGTCATAAACAGTGGCTGCCATATAGAGACTCTGCCCACGCATATGATAGCACAGAAGACATCTCATATCACTGCCGCCCACCCTGGCCCAGCCTGACTGGTGCCTTTTACAAATCAAACAGGCTATTCTATGACTGCACTTGCTGTGCATGACTTCATTAGTAACTCTAAGGCTTAGGGTAATGGTGTCTCCCGTGAAGAGGAGAAAAACTATCGGTAGAACCTTTGCTGGTTTGTTCAAGCCCACATTCTAGCATTAAATCCAGCATAACACGGCACTGTCCAAGCAAAACACATTTGGTCATAGCTCAAGGAGGTTACCGAGGCTTGCAGACGTATTGTGTACCGTTGCAGTCAGAGCTGTGGGGGAATATATGTCAACATGATCCGTTATAGTAAAGAGGAATAGCGGGAGGGTGGTAAAGGCTTTGTAGCACAATGTATTTAGTGGGGCAATTTTCAACACAGAGATGTTTATCCAACAAGAAATATAAAGCCAAGAAGTCTAAGTCACTTTGGTTTTGATTTGTCGTGTCAGTGATCTGGCGCCCCACTACCCCCTACCAACTCTGTCTGCATTCTCTGTCTGCGGCTGCCAACGCAAACCTACATCTCTCCCCTGACACACTACCAGCACCTCCCTCTGCCCTCACGCCTTCCGTCTGCCCGCAAGCTGGAAACTCCCTCCTTTCTTTCACTTTCTTCTTTTCTCTCCTTCCCTCTCTTTCTGGTTTCTTTTCAAAGACACCAGGAATAATGTCTCCACGGAAATCTGAAGAAACAAAAAACACATGAGCGGCAACAGGATGAGTGAGAGTCAGTCCCACCCATGGCTTAAAAAAAGGGATCCTGCCCATCTGATGGCATTTAACAGAAGGAAGTGTACCTTTTCTAATGGGACAATAGTTGTAAGAATGTAAGAATGCATTCTCCCTCTCTGTAGTGTTTTCCTTTTTTTCTGAGAGGGACACACTCAGCATCCTCTTGTTCTTGCATTAAAATGGTTCCTCTGTCTACAAAGCACAATACTATATAGGACGATAGTTTTCACATACTGTAGGCCTACATTAAAGGTGTGGGAGGACTGAGATTTACGTAGCTTGTAGGATGACATTTAATGAAAGTAATGAATAATGAGAACTTTAACTAATGTTTATATTCTTCAGGGCCTGCTAAGATCATATTCTCGTTATACTATCTAATAATTCTCAAAATCGCTCATCGTTTGTATCAAATACTTCAAACGCTAAGCTACAAAATATATACGTCTCCCCTCCTGGCAAGGTACCATTACGATAAAATGTTGCATGGTAAGCTTGATATAGTTTGATCTTCTTTACAGTGAGATGACCAGAGACAGATATAACTCCAAGCTGTTGCTGGAGATTCTCCAAGAACAACAGGCGACGCAAAACACGACCCTGCCAGGACATCCTGACCCAACTCTCATTTCTGGGTAAACATCTAGAGAGCGAAAGCTGAAAGAACCGTCCACAAGTCAGCCTAAAGTTGCTGCTAGAATGCTAGAAATAGGAATTATGGTGATGTTTTATCCATGACCACGGTTGTTCCACAGTGGTTTCTCTTTCCTTGAAAGTTGACATCCTCGTCGGTGTCATCCATTGAATTTTTCAGTCAGTTGTAAGCAAGAGCCCAAAGACCATTTCAACCACGGCTCTAAATAGGTGACACCTTTACTGTTCACCCACGTCCGTGGGACAATAAATGTGCGGCGTCTTCCTGAGTGGTAAAGCGTCTTGCTGAATGGTAAAAACAACAACTATAACACTTTGACTGGAATGTCTGAGGCCCCTGTGGAACGTTTTCTCTTTCAAGGTAAGTAATACGGCTGAAGCAACCATAAAGGAGTCCCCTAGACCCCTGACCCTCCCACTCAAACCTCCCCAGTTACACAGCTAGTTGACATTGGCTCAGGCTCTCTGGGTGTGGAATTAAGACGGAACACCTGACCTGTGATAGCTGGTAATCGTACTCTCTCAGAGAGAGAGAGCTCTACCACCTACAGTACAGAGCAGACCACAGACCAATGCCTGGTGATAACAACTGTTGCCTTATGCTGTGTCTGTGTGGGTCTGCGATGGTTTACAGGAAGACCTGATTTATATAATGGTTATTATCTGGGTCAATAAAACTCTGCAATAGACCCCATGTGCTTAATTGAATTTCTGAATTTGATCTAAATATGCCGAATATGTTTTTATAAAAAAGTATATATATATATATGAACCACTCACCTCAGCCAACATCTATCAGTGTGTGTGTAATACCTGCCCACCTATGAACACTGTGATGTCGATGTATTCATGGATACTAAACACTAAACCAGATGTAGGCTACCTCTCACTAGGATCTTGAATGACCCACAAGTCGTTACCCCACAGACAACGAACCAATGGCAAGAGCGTTCATGCACAATATATACTGCACAGGAACGGGATTGTTATTGCTGCCTTGTAAAAACGCTGCAAACGGCTGTTCTGGATAAGAGGGACGTAACCCAAGTGGCTGAAACAGACGAGAGCCGTCGGACGGTAATCCAGCAACTCAAGGTTTAACAACTTATTGACGGGTAATTTCTCTGACATCATAGGGAAGACATTTATTTTTAGGGTTCAACAACCAGGGGTCAAGGCTAGGAAAGACAGTAGTGGTCAACACTCATGGGTCAAGGCTAGGAAACAGTAGGGGCCAACACCCAAGGTTCAAGGCTAGGAAAGACAGTAGGGGTCAACACCAAGGGGTCAAGGCCAGGAAAGACAGTAGTGGTCAACACCCAGGGGTCAAGGCTAGTGAATATAGTAGGGGCAGGGGGCTTGGCTCTATACTGTATGCAATTACACATATGTAGTACTACCATTAGCATTAACCACCGCTCTTCACCATTGTTAGCAGAGTGAGAGAAATTAGCAACCTTTAATGTGAAGCTGTCCTGTCATGGAGAAGTTAGAGGAAACATTACATCAATGACGTTATCCCTTCCCTGCGAAGACTGGAAACAGACAGACGGAGAAGAAATGGGGTGCTGGTCATTTGAAAAGAAAACACATGACGCAAATCAAATCAAATGTTATTCAAATCCCCCCAAAATTTAAATATGTCACATGCTTCGTCACAACAGGTGGAGACTAACAGTGAAATGCTTCCTTATGGGCCCTTCCCAACAATGCAGAGAGAAAGAAAATAGAGAAACAATAGTAAATCAATAACGCGTCTTAATAAAATGTATAATAAATACACAATGAGTAAAGATAACTTGGCTATATACACGGGGTACAGGTACCGAGTCCATGTGCAGGGGTACGAGGTAATTTAGGTAGATACAGTGCCTTCAGAAAGTATTCATACCTCTTGACTTATTCCACATTTAGTTGTGTTACAGCCAGAATTCAAAACGGATAAACATTTATTTTTTTTATCTCACCCATCTACACACAATGCCCCATAATGACAAAGTGAAAACATGTTTTTAGAAATGTTTACAAATTTATTGAAAATGAAATACAGAAATTTCTCATTTACATAAGTATGCACACCCCTGAGTCAAAACTTTGTAGAAGCACCTTTGGCAGCAATTACAGCTGTGAGTCTTTAAGGGTAAGTCTCTAAGAGCTTTCAGCGCCTGGATTGTGCAACATTTGTCCATTATTTTCAAAATTCTTCAAGCTTTATCAAATTGTTTCTTGATCATTACTAGCAAACAATTGTCTGGTCTTGCCATAGATTTTGAAGTGCATTTAAGTCCAAACTTTAAATCGGCCACTCAGTAACATTCACTGTCTTCATTGTAGATTTGTTTTAGGTTATTGTCCTGTTGAGAGGTGAATTAATCTCCCAGTGTCTGTTGGAAAGCAGACTGAAGCACGTTTTACTCCAGGATTTTGGCTGTGCTTAGCTCCCTTACGTTTCTTTTTTATCCTGAAAAAACTCCCCAGTCCTTAACGACTACAAGCATACACATAACATGATGCAAGAGAGGTACTCAGTAATTGGATTGGATTTGCCCCAAACGTAACACTTTGTATTCAGGACAAAAAGCGAATTGCTTTGGCACGTTTTTTGCAGTATTACTTTAGTGCCTTGTTGCAAACAGGATGCATGTTTTGTAATATTTGTATTCTGTACAAGCTTCCTTCTTTTCATTCTGTCAATTAGGTTAGTATTGTGGAGTAACTCCGATGCTGTTGATAAATCCTCAGTGTTCTCCTATCACAGCCATTAAACTCTGTAACTGCTATAAAGTCACCATTGGCCTCATGGTGAAATCCCTGAGTGGTTTTCTTCATCTGTGGCAGGAAGGAGAACTTCTTCAGGATCGGTGTCCCTTCCACGGGACGGTTGAGCTAGCGTAGGCTAATGCAATTAGCATGAGGTTGTAAGTAACAAGAACATTTCCCAGAACACAGACATGTCTGATATTGGCAGAAAGCTTAAATTCTTGTTCATCTAACTGCACTGTCCAATTTACAGTAGCTATTACAGTGAAATAATACCATGCTATTGTTTGAGGAGAGTGCACAATTATGAACTTGAAAAGTTATTAGACTGCTAAATTGTCAATTAAGGGTACCCAAACTATCTGCACTGACTATCTGCACTGACTATCTGCACTGACCCTGCCACACTCACTAGACTACAGTATATATACACGCACATTCACATGCACTACATACGCACACATATACACATAACACACACATGCAAACCAACACACACACACTTTTACACTCATCACTTGCTGCTGCTCTGTTCTTTATTTTACTCTAATAGCATATTAAATAGCTTATTATTATATATCCTCATGCCTAGTCACTTTACCCTGCCTTCATGTACATATCTACCTCAAATACCTTATTATCATCTCTCCTGATGTCTAGTCACTTTACCCTGCCTTCATGTACACATCTACCTCAAATACCTTATTATCATCTCTCCTGATGCCTAGTCACTTTACCCTGCCTTCATGTACATATATCTACCGCAAATACCTTATTATTATCTATCCTGATGTCTAGTCACTTTACCCTGCCTTCATGTACACATCTACCTCAAATACCTTATTATCATCTCTCCTGATGTCTAGTCACTTTACCCTGTCTTCATGTACACATCTACATTGACTCGCAACCTGCATTCAGCATCTAAACCACAACAATGATTTAAGTAACAGATTGGATTAGTTTAGAAAAATGTATGGAATGTATATTTGAGTAGCTTAACATTAATTAATCAATCAATATACCTGCAAAAACATATATATTGAAACAAACAATAACAACAAAAAAAATCAGCCTCCAATAGAGAATGCTGGGAAATATTATAATGATGGGAGTGGTTCTGGTTTAGCACTGGTTATTAACAGGAACACTGCGTTTCTTTGACACCAATGAGTCTTACAGAGTTAATTTAATGCCTAATCAACACTATAAATGTTACGCTATGTATGTATCTAGGATAAGGTGCAAAAACAGTGATCAATGTTTCTAATTTGTCCAGTAAGGTTATGTTTGAAAGACCAAGATGTCTTGCAACATTTTACACATCGATCTACATATTCAGCCATCTTCCCCTTCTTTTGTACATTCAATAATATCTTCTCTTCCTCCTTCCTGTCATCTTTCCTTAGCAGGGAGACATAACACACAACACAGACGGTTGGGAAGCCTTGCTCTGCAGGAGTCCTGCAAGGGCCTGGATTACAGAGAAGAAATGGAATTCTTCCTCCTCCACTCCTCCTCTCGTTCATCCCCTCTCCTCCCTCTCATTCCTCTTCTTATCATGGCTTCCTGTGCATGTACCTGACAGGCCTTTCACAGGTACAGCTAATCCTCCCTCTGGGGGATACACTCTCCCATCCAGCAGCAAACACACATCGAAAGTCAAATCTTTTCTTTTTGTGGCTGCTCTTTGTTGATTTAAAATAAAAAACGCCTGGATGTTATTCTATAGAAGGAAGGTGATGGAGCTCCCCATCCTCCATTCAATAGCAAGGCAGGTCAGACATACTCTGCACCTGGATGCTGCAGTGTTTATATTGTGTTTCCGTGTTGTAAAACCATGTGTACGATGAATGCTTGATTTGATGTGGACTTTTCAGGGATTGGTGGTGGTGAATATATTTATACCTTTGTGAATCAATACAATATTGAGCGTGTGGAGATCCTGGTAGTGTTATGTGTCGGGCAGTGTAAGGTGTGTGCAGCTTATAGACAGCTTTTCAGATGTTTGGAAATGTACATGCATGCTTCACTACTGGAGAGCTGGACAGACAATGGGGCGGAGACCGAGCTGCTTAACTCTGGTCCACACATTTCAACACACTCATTCACTTCCTCTTTGAGAGAGCCTGTCTGATAACAACCTCTACCTCCTGATCCCCCCCCCCCCCACACACACAAACTGTGTCAACTAAGGGGGTTGACAGTTGTGTGTACAGTAATCACTAGCCAGTCACATCCTCCTCCTGTCCTCTTCAGGTATCACCCCACTGCTTCATCCCCTCGACTTGTTCTCCCTGTCCACTTCCTGTCCTTGTCTGAGTCTTTCTGGAGCTAGCTCTATCTGCTCAGTATAACATCTACTGAATTTCAGGTGTGTCTTGCCTGCTTTTAAAGTGTCCCTAGCCACAGTTTATGTTCTATCAGAGTTGACATGTCCAGTGTTCTTCATTATAACTACTGAGGGCATCATGACAGCTAAAAGGAAGTGGCAACCACTCCAGGAGTAAATTTAGCCCAGACATGACAGCCCTAAGATCGTTGACAGGACTAAGTCCCACCCCTTGTATAATGACCATGAATAGACTCATATAGGGCCTTGTTTTAGTAACATCAGTTTGGGGCAGCTGTCGCTACTAAGACACCCAGATATTGTGGTCTCCTTTCTTGAAATCGTTTGAATAAAACGACACTGAAACAAATGTTTCAGATTCCAGTTTTGTTATTTGAGATTTATTTCCTAATACAAGGGCTGACTTCACATGCGTATTTAATGCGCTACAAACTGGGTTAATGGGATTTGTGGTAATTGGAAATTAATACCTTCCAGACAAGGGTGTGAGTTTGAGAGGACTAACGCTTGTGTCTCATAGTGGACTGGTGTGAGAGGACTAACACCTGTGTCTCATAGTGGACTGGTGTGAGAGGACTAACCTGTGTCTCATAGTCCCATGTGTCTCCCAAGAGCAAAGTGTATTGATCTATTAAAGGGGCTTCCCCGATGATAAATCTGTAACAGGTGTGCACAGGCACGCCACACCTACTTAGACGATATCCTAACCCGACAGGCACGCCAGACCTGCCTGGACGAAAACCTATCCTGACAGGCACGCCAGACCTGCCTAGATGATAACCCATCCTGACAGGCACGCCAGACCTGCCCAGACAATAACCTATCCTGACTGGCAGGTAGGAAAGGAAAAGGTAGGAAAAGTCACTACACCGCAAGGTAGGAAAACTCATTACACCGCAAGGAAGGAAAACTCATTACAATGCAAGGTAGGAATACTCACTACACTGCAAGGTATGAAAACTCATTACACCGCAAGGAAGGAAAACTCATTACAATGCAAGGTAGGAATACTCACTACACTACAGGGTAGGAAAACTCATTACACCGCAAGGTAGGAAAACTAATGACACTGCAAGGTAGGAATACTCACTACACTGCAAGGTAGGAAAACTCATTACACCGCAAGGTAGGAAAACGAATGACACTGCAAGGTAGGAATACTCATTACACCGCAAGGTAGGAAAACTCATTACACCACAAGGTAGGAAAACTCATTACACTGCAAGGTAGTAAAACTCACTACACTGCGAGGAAGGAAAACTCATTACAATGCAAGGTAGGAATACTCACGACACTACAGGGTAGGAATACTCACTACACAGCAAGGTAGGAAAATACTCACTACACTACAAGGTAGGATTTACTATTTAACGGGAAATATCTAACTGGTTCAATATACAGGTACATACCTAACAGGTTCTAATTACCTGTAAATACCTAACAGGTTCTAATTACCTGTAAATACCTAACAGGTTCTAATTTACCTGTAAATACCTAACAGGTTCTAATTACCTGTAAATACCTAACAGGTTCTAATTACCTGTAAATACCTAACATGTTCTATTTACCTGTAAATACCTAACAGGTTCTAATTACCTGTAAATACTGCAGCGCCAGCTGTGCCATCAGAGTCCCTGGGTTCGCGCCCAGGCTCTGTCGTAACCGGCCGCGACCGGGAGGTCCGTGGGGCGACGCACAATTGGCCTAGCGTCGTCCGGGTTAGGGAGGGCTTGGTCGGTAGGGATGTCCTTGTCTCATCGCGCACCAGCGACTCCTGTGGCGGGCCGGGCGCAGAGGTTGCCAGGTGCACGGTGTATCCTCCGACACATTGGTGCGGCTGGCTTCCGGGTTGGAGGCGCGCTGTGTTAAGAAGCAGTGCGGCTGGTTGCGGCTGGTTGTGTATCGGAGGACGCATGACTTTCAACCTTCGTCTCTCCCGAGCCCGTACGGGAGTTTTAGCGATGAGACAAGATAGTAGCTACTACAAACAATTGGAAACCACGAAATTGGGGAGAAGAAGGGGTAAAAATAAAATCTAATAGGTTCTAATTACCTGTACATACCTAACATGTTCTAATTACTTGTAAATGCCTAACAACCACGCTATAAGATAGGGGGATACAGGAAGTTGTAAATTGAATTGAGAAATTCCTCTCTTAGGGCAGTGGCAGGTTTTTCAAGGCCACCAAAGTCTCGGCTCTGACAAATATTTTGGTAATGAGAGACTGAAGAGCAACAGCTAATCGTTGAGGACAGGATTGTCTAGACGAGACAGATCTATGCCTCTATAGTTTTAAGGGCATAATCTCACCAACAATTTAGAGCTTCATTAAAAATGAGTTAAGATACACAAAACAAATGGTCACTAAACTGCCCCAAAAAACAATATAATTTGAAGTCTTATCAAGTAGTAGACCTTTCTGTTCCAAATGTAATCAAATAACAAATCTTAAAAATAAATCACAAAATGTATCTGAAAAACGAAAATTATTTGTGCCACAGTTGCCTATTTGAAACCTGCTTGTCATCAGTAATCGCTGCAGAGTTCCATCCCTTGAAAAAATAAAGAAGGTCTTTAAAAGGAGGCACCAGGGTCCATGCAAAGCTTGGCAGGAGATCAACCCGGACTTTGCTGTCATACTGGTAGGGACACAATAACCTATTTCTTTGGACAGGTCTTATTGAACGGGCCAGGCAAGGCAGAGAGAGATGGGTGGGTAGAGGGAGAATGGGAGAACAAAAAGTGTCACGGCCGTTGTTGGTGGAAGAAGGTGAGGACCAAGGTGCAGCGCTCCAGGCTGACGGACGGCTCTGGCAGCTCCCGGCTGACGGACGGCTCAGGCAGCTCCCGGCTGACGGACGGCTCAGGCAGCTCCCGGCTGACGGACGGCTCAGGCAGCTCCCGGCTGACGGACGGCTCAGGCAGCTCCCGGCTGACGGACGGCTCAGGCAGCTCCCGGCTGACGGACGGCTCTGGCAGCTCCCGGCTGACGGACGGCTCTGGTAGCTCCCGGCTGACGGACGGCTCTGGCAGCTCCCGGCTGACGGATGGCTCTGGCAGCTCCCGGCTGACGGACGGCTCTGGCAGCTCCCGGCTGACGGACGGCTCTGGCAGCTCCCGACTGACGGGCGGCTCTGGCAGCTCCTGACAGACGGGCGGCTCTGGCAGCTCAGGACAGATGGGCGGTTCTGGCAGCTCAGGACAGATGGGAGACTCTGGCAGCTCAGGACAGACGGGAGATTCTGGTAGCTCAGGACAGACGGGAGACTCTGGCAGCGCCGGGCATGAGGAAGACTGGCAGCACTGGACAGGCGGGAGCACCTGTAGGGAGGAGACGGAGAGACAGCCTGGTGCGGGGGGCTGGTGCGTGGAGGCAGCACCGGATAGACCGGACCGTGGAGGCGCACTGCAGGTCTCGAGCACCGAGCCTACCCAACCCTACCTGGCTGAATGCTCCCCGTAGCCAGTACAGTGCGACGAGTTGGAATAACCCACACTGGGCTGTGCTGGCGAACCGGGGACACCATGCGTAGGGCTGGTGCCATGTACCCCGGCCCGAGGAGACGCACTGGAGACCAGATACGCTGAGCCAGCTTCATGGCACCTGGCTCGATGCCCACTCTAGCCCGGCCGATACGAGGCGCTGCTATGTACCGCACCGGGCTATGCCTACGCACTGGGGACACCGTGCGCCTCACGGCATGTCACGGTGCCTGCCCGGTCCCTCTCTCTCCACGGTAAGCACGGGGAGTTGGCTCAGGTCTCCTACCTGACTTAGCCACACTCCCCGTGTGCCACCCCCAAGAAATGTTTGGGGCTGCCTCTCGGGCTTCCAACCACGCTGCCGTGCTGCCTCCTCATACCACCGCCGCTCAGCTCTCGCTGCCTACAGCTCTGTTTTGGGGCGGCAATATTCTCCAGCCTGAGCCCAGGGTCCTTCTCCGTTCAAAATCTCCTCCCATGTCCAGGAGTCTTGAGATTTCGGCCGCTGCTGCTGCTGCTGCCCATTTCCACGCTGCTTGGTCTTTTGGTGGTGTGTGTTTCTGTAACGTTTGTCGTTGGGAGAAAGAGAGGTGAGGACCAAGGTGCAGCGTGGTATGTGTCCAAATTTATTAGAATGAACACGGAAATTACCAAATAACAAAGAGAAACGACTGAAAACCGTTCTGACTGGGGCAGACACACAACAGACAACAGAAAATAAACACCCACGAAACACAGGTGGAAAAAGGCTACCTAAGTATAATTCTCAATCAGAGACAACTAACGACACCTGCCTCTGATTGAGAACAATACCAGACCAAACTCAAAACACAACATAGAGAAACGAACATAGACAACCCACCCAACTCACGCCCTGACCATACTAAAACAAAGACATAACAAAAGAACTAAGGTCAGAATGTGACAAAAAGCCTGATTTATCTGACCCTTTGGGATTTTGAGTACCTCAACAAAAACACTGAACAGGGCAGATGTCACGATCGTCTAAGGTGGAAACAGCGGACCAAAGTGCAGCGTGGTGAGCGTACATACTCCTTTATTAGAAGATGTCACCAACATAACAATAAACATCAACACGAAAACGTGACGCCAACATAGTGCTCACAGGCAACTATACATGGACAACTACCCACAAATACAGGTGGGAAACAGGCTACCTATGTATGGTTCTCAATCAGAGACAACGATAGACAGCTGCCTCTGATTGAGAACCACACCCGGCCAAACACACAGAAATACAAATCATAGAAAAAGGAGTTCTATGTCCCACTCAAATCACACCCTGACCAAACCAAAATAGAGACAGATAAAGCTCTCTACGGTCAGGGCGTGACAGCAGAACTATAATTTACCAAAACAATATCATAAAATCCTTATAGTATAGTATATACTTTCATCGCTTTAACATTTGTCTGTGCCCAATAATGTTTGTACCATGTTTTGTGCTGCTACTATGTTGGTTGACTAACCAAGATGGCGTAGCAGTCGGACATGTGTTTTGTCTTGTGATATAATGATATTGACCTCATTCCATCAGTAGAGGATGCCTGGTTATTCTTTAAAAGTGCTTTCCTATCCATCTTAAATAAGCATGCCCCATTCAAAAAATGTAGAACCAAGAATAGATATAGCCCTTGGTTCACTCCAGAACCGACTGCCCTTGACCAGCACAAAAACATCCTGTGGCGTACTACATTAGCATCAAATAGCCCACGCGATATGCAACTTTTCTGGGAAGTTAGGAACCAATATACACAGGCAGTTAGGAAAGCAATGGCTAGCTTTTTCAAACAGAAATTTGTATCCTGTAGCACTAACTCCAAAAAGTTATGTGAACAGTGTAAAGTCCATGGAGAATAAGAGCACCTCCTCCTAGCTGCCCACTGCACTGAGGCTAGGAAACACTGTCACCACCGATAAATCCGCAATAATTGAGAATTTCAATAAGCCTTTTTCTACGGCTGGCCATGCTTTTCACCTGGCTTCCCCTACCCCGGCCAACAGCACTGCACCCCTCACTGCAACTTGCACAAGCCTCCCCATTTCTCCTTCACTCAAATCCAGATAGCTGATGTTCTGCAAGAGCTGCAAAATCTAGACCCCTACAAAACAGCAGGGCAAGACAATCTGGACCCTCTCTTCCCCAAAATTATCAGCCTAAATTGTTGCAACCGCTATTACTAGCTTGTTCAAACTATCTTTTGTATCGTCTGAGATCCCCAAAGATTGGAAAGCTACCGCGTTCATCCCCCTCTTCAAAGGGGGAGACACTCTAGACCCAAACTGCTACAGCCCTATATCTATCCTACCCTGCCTTTCTAAGGTCTTCAAAAGCCAAATTAACATTACAGATCACCGTCCATTTTGAGTCCCACCGTACCTTCTACACTATGCAATCTGGTTTCCGAGCTGGTCATGGGTGCACCTCAGCCGCGCTCAAGGTCCTAAACGATATCATAACCGCCATCAATAAGAGACAATACTGTGCAGCTGTATTCATCGACCTGGCCAAGGCTTTCGACTCTTATCAGCAGACTCAACAGCCTTGGTTTCTCAAATGACTGCCTCGCCTGGTTCACCAACTACTTCTCTGACAGAGTTCAGTGTGTCAAATCGGAGGGCCTGTTGTCCGGATCTCTGGCAGTCTCTATGCAGGTGCCACAGAGTTCAATCCTTGGGCCGACTCCTTTCTCTGCATACATCAATGACGTGGCTCTTGCTGCTGGTGATTCTCTGATCAACCTCTACGCAGACGACACCATTCTATATACTTCTGGCCCTTCTTTGGACACTGTGTTAACTAACCTACAGATGAGATTCAATGCCATACAATTGCTAGGTAAAGCCCCGCCTTATCTCAGCTCACTGGTCACCATAGCAGCACCCACCCGTTGCACGCACTCCAGCAGGTACATTTCACTGGTCACCCCCAAAGCCAATTCCTCCATCGGCCGCCTTTCCTTCCAGTCTCTGCTGCCAATGACTGGAACAAACTGCAAAAATCACTGAAGCTGTAGACTCATATCTCCTTCACTAGCTTTAAGCACCAGCTGTCAGAGCAGCTCACAGATCACTTCACCTGTACATAGCCAATCTGTAAATAGCCCATCCAACTACCTCATCACCAAATTGTTATTTATTTTGCTCCTTTGCACCCCAGTACTGCTACTTGAACACTCATGTTCTGCACCCCCTGTAATAATTTCGCCACTATGGCCTATTTATTGCCTCACCCCCCTTATCCTACCTCATTTGCACACACTGTATATAGACTTTCTCTATTGTATTATTGAATGTATGTTTGTTTATTCTGCGTGTAACTCTGTGTTGTTGCTTGTGTCGCACTGCTTTGCTTTATCTTGGCCAGGTCGCAGTTGTAAATGAGAACTTGTTCTCAACTAGCATACCTGGTTAAATAAAGGTTAAATAAAAATAAAATGTAAAAATGTAAAAATGTTGTGTTGTTACCATGTTGTTGTCATGTGTTGCTGCCTTGCTATGTTGTTGTCTTAGGTCTCTCTTTATGTAGTGTTGTGTTGCCTCTCTTGACATGATGTGTGTTTTGTCCTATATTTATTTGTCTTCTGCCTTTTGGTAGTCTGTCATTGTAACATATAATTAGTGCTTAACTGACTTGCCTAGTTAAATAAAGATGAAATATAAAAATACAGTAAAATAAATAAAAGGGGGGGTTATAGGGGATGAGGGTCATAGAAGAGGAGGGGAGGAAGTTAGGTGGGGATGTGGAGATAGGAGAGGAGGGGAGAGTGGAGAAGGGGATGAGGTGTTGAAAGTGCTCCACAGGGATGCTGGCCCGTGTTAACTCCAATGTTTCGCACAGTTGTGTCAAGATGTCCTTTGGGTGGTGGACCATTCTTGATACACACAGAAAACTCTTGAGCAAGAAAAGCGCTGCAGTTCTTGACACACTCAAGCCGATGTGCCTGGCACCTGCTACCATACCCTGTTCAAAAGCACTTTTGTCTTGCCCCTTCATCCTCTGAATAGCACACATACACAATCCTCAATTGTCTCAAGGCTTAAAAATCCTTATTTAACCAACCTCCTCCACATTCATCTACACAGAAGGAATTTTTAACATGTAACATCAATAAGGGTTCATAGCTTTCACCTGGATTCACCTGGCCAGTCTATGTCATGGAAAGAACAGGTGTTTTTTTTTTTTTAAATATGTTTTGTACATTCAGTGTATAAAGAGAGTGAAACAGTATGCAAACATTAGTATCCCTTTCCTGCAGTAAATGACCAAAAGCAACACCTTTGCCTCATGGGTGGAATGTTAGTCATATTTTTCATAATGTCATAATTAATAAAGATTATTTGAAAAAACGTGTGTTTCTATGTGAAACAGTTTTGTTATATTTCAATCTTCTGTGGTGTGGATAGAGGGTAATATTATTTTTTTAAGCCCATATTGTTGCGTGTGAGGTGTATACTTTTGTTTCACAGTAGATTTGTTTAAGACTACCAAGAATCACTCTGTGTGACCCTGTTTTAGCCCACCGCAGTATAAGGTTAACGTCACCATTGTTCAATGACTCTATGTACATAGGGCAGCAGTCTCTAAGGTGCAGGGTAGAGTACCTGGCGATAGCTGGCTAGAACAGTAACTATGATTCAGTCTGATGGCCTGGAGATTTGCCTTGATGAACCTGTACTGTCTCTGCGTTCAATATGGTAGCGGGGTGAACATGCCTTGGGTCTGGCTGAGGTCCTTGATGATCATCTTGGCCTTCCTGTGACACTGGGTGCTGTAGATGTCCTGGAGGGCAGGCAGTGTGCCCTGGTGATGCGTTGGGCTGACCTCACCACCCACTGGAGAGCCCTGGATTTGCAGGCGGTGCAATTAAAGTACCAAGCGGTGATACAGCCGACAGGATGCTCCGAATTATGCTTCCGTAGAAGTTTGTGAGGGTCTTAGGGGCCAAGCCTAATTTATTCAGCCTCCTGTCAGTGACGTGCACGTAGATGAACTTTAAGCTTTTGACCCTCTCCACTGCTGCCCCATCGATGTGGATGGGGACATGCTCTCTCTGCTGTCTCCTTTAGACCACGATCAGTTTCTTCGTTTTGTTGACATTCGAGTGCCCTACCTCCACTCTGCCAGGGCTCTCACCTCCTTTCTGTAGGGTGTCTCGTTGTTGTTGGTAATCAGGCCTACCAAATCAAATCAAATCAAATGTTATTGGTGACATACACATGGTTAGCAGATGTTACTGCGGGTGTAGAGAAATGCTTGTTCTTCTAGTTCCGGCAGTGCAGCAATATCTGACAAGTAATATCCACTGCTGTGTCGTCAGCAAATTTGATGATAGAGTTGGAGATGTGCGTGGCCACACAGTCATGGGTAAACAGGGAGTACAGGAGGGGGCTGAGCATGCACCCCTGTGGGGCCCCCATGTTGATGATCAGCATTGTGGAGGTGTTGTTGCCTACCTCCACCATTTGGGGTCAGCCCGTCAGGATGTCCAGGACCCAGTTTTACAAGAAGGGTTTCAGATCCAGGACCCTGAACTTAGTGATGAGCTTGGGGGGCACTATGGTGTTGAAGGCTGAGCTGCATTATTACACTGTAATACAACAGTATGTGAACACACTTTCAAATTAGTGTATTTGGCTATGTCAGCCACACTCATTGCTGACAGGTGTATAAAATGGAGCACACAGCCATGTAATCTCCATAGACAAACATTGGCAGTATAATGGCCTTACTGAAGAGCTCAGTGACTTTTATAGGATGCCATCTTTCCAACAAGTCAGTTTGTCAAATGTGTGCCCTGCTAAAGCTGCCCCGGTCAACTGGTAGTGCTGTTATTGTAAAGTGGAAACATCTAGGTGCAACAAGTGCTCAGCCGTGAAAAAGTAGGCCACACAAGCTCACAGAACGGGACCGCTGAGTGCTGATTCGAGTAGTGCATAAAAATCAATCAACCTGCCCGAATACATAGTGCCAACTGGCAAAATTGGTGGAGGAAGAATAATGGACTGGGGCATTTTTTCATGGTTTGGGCTAGGCCACTTAGTTCCAGTGAAGGGAAATCTTAATGACATTCTAGACGATTCAGTGACATTCTAGACAATTATGTGCTTCCAACTTTGTGGCAATAGTTTGGGGAAGCCCCTTTCTTGTTTTAGCATGACAATACCCCCATGCACAAAGCGAGGTCCATACAGAAGTGGTTCGTCGAGAGCTGTGTGGAAGAACTTGACTGGCCTGCACAGAGCCCTGACCTCAACCCCATCGAACGCCTATAGGCTAAATTGGAACACCGACTGCGAGCCAGGAAAAAACGGCCAACATCAGTGCCCGAGCTCACTAATGCTCTTGTGGCTGAATGGAATCAATTCCCCACAGAAATGTTCCAGCATCTAGCGGAAAGCCTTCCCAGAAGAATGCCCTAACTCCATATTAATGCCCATTTGGAATGAGATGTTCAACGAGGAGGTGTCCAGATACTTTTGGTCATGTAGAGTATTTATCTTGTGCAGGTGGGATAGGGCAGTGTGCAGTGCAATGGCAACTGCGTCAACCATGGATCTGTTGGGCCAATATACAAATTGTAGTGGGTCTACGGTGTCAGGTAAGGTGGAGGTGATATGATCCTTAACTAGCCTCTCAAAGCACTTCATGATGACAGAAATGAGTGCTACGTGGGGTGATAGTCATTTTGTTTAGTTACCTTTCCTTTCTTAGATATAGGAACAATCGTAGACATCTTGAAGCAAGTGGGGACAACAGACTGGGATACATAGAGATTGAAACTGTCTGTAAACACTCCATCCAACTGGTCTGCACATGCTCTGAGGACACGGCTTGGGATGCCGGCAACCTTGCGAGGGTTGACTCGCTTAAATCACTTTCTCACGTAGGGCATGGCGAATGAGAGCACACAGTCCTCGTGAGCAGAGGGGGCCCACGTCAGCAACTCAATGTTATTTTCCTTGAAGTGTGTTTAGCTCGTCCGGGAGCGAGGCATCGGTGTCCGCGACCTGGCTGGCTTTCCCTCTATAAACTTTAATGGTGATAGTTGCATAGCAAACTGCAAAAGGCAAGGATATCAGACTAAATTAGTTTTGTTGTTGATTGAAGATGTTTTTTGTTGGATGCCAGTGGGCAACATTCCGATGCTAAACCACATCAGAGAGAACTGCCCTGTGGGTGTTCAATGTGTTACTGGTATTTTGAGGTGACAAGTTCAAGCCATTTACATATAATCCACAAAACAGTGGAAAACACAAGATGAGCAAATCTTATTGTTTTTCAAAATAATCAAAGTGGGAGAAGTTGGTACTTTACCAAATAGGGATATCTTCTGTCTACCACCCGTACCTTGTCACAACAAAACGGATTGGCTCAAACACATTTAAGAAGGAAAGAAATTCCACAAATTAACTTGTAATTGGAATGCATTCCAGGTGAATGGAAGCTGGTTGAGAGAATGCCAAAAGTGTTTTCAAAATTCTACTTTGTAGAATCTCAAATATATTTTGATTTGTATAACACTTTTTTGGTTACTACATGATTCCATATGTGTTATTTCATAGTTTTAATATCTTCACTATTATTCTACAATGTAAAAAATAGTACAAATAAAGAAAATCCCTTGAATGAGTAGGTGTGTCCAAACTTTTGACTGGTACTGAATATGAAGCCTAATTTTGGGATGCAAACTCAAAATGTGGACAATGTCAACTCTATATCTGACGTCATACATTTGTCTTCTTTTTTAAGACCATAACCATGTTTGTGAGGTGTATACTTTTGTTTCGAAGTAGATGTTTTCAAGACTACCAAGAAACACTGTGTGTGATCCTGATTTAGCCCCCTGCAGTAGAAAGTTATCTAATCTACTCCCTCAACCGTATCCCTCCTGTGTTGCAATAAGACCTCTTGAGCAACATTAGGTTTCTATCTTTGTGGTGTGTGTGTGTGTGTGTGTGTGTGTGTGTGTGTGTGTGTGTGTGTGTGTGTGTGTGTGTGTGTGTGTGTGTGTGCAGGGCATGACA
Source organism: Oncorhynchus mykiss (assembly GCF_057628025.1). Taxonomy (NCBI): domain Eukaryota; kingdom Metazoa; phylum Chordata; class Actinopteri; order Salmoniformes; family Salmonidae; genus Oncorhynchus; species Oncorhynchus mykiss. The sequence continues at coordinate 46,538,148 of NC_143043.1, forward strand.
ACCCTCTCCTCAGGTTTTTGAGGTGACTGACACTGTCACTTCTCTTTTTGTTGTTCCTAGAACTTAACAGGTGGTTTTAACACATATATCCATGGACCACACTAAAAAAGCCACATACAGAAATTCAGCTTTATACATCTCATTATATCAAATATAATTTTTTATTTTTCCATTTGTTATTTTCTTCCCAAAAGCCATCTGCTAGCAGGGACAAAACGTTCAGTATAAATTTACTTTCATTCACAAACTTTTTCAGAAAACTGCAGAAACATTTTTCAACACAACTGTTTTAATCACATTGAGGTAAGTATGGTTTCAAAAAATATTTTTGGTCCATTTTCCAAATCAACCACGTTATTGCCCACTGGGCAGAGACGTCAATTAAGCCTGTATTCCACATTGGTTCAACGTAATTTCAGTGTGTGCCCAGTGGGTGGGAATGTAATTTAGATAATGTCAGTATATGCCATTTTTAATGATCAAAAGCTAATTGGAAGATTTAGGCAATTACGGAACTATGATATATGTATATATACTGGGTCAAACTCGGTGTCAGGACAAATGTTCTTAAAATGCTGTTCTTCTAGAAAAGACGAGAGGATGCTCTACTGACAGTAGATGTCTTGATCATAAAGAACGGCACTCGGGCATCGAAGTCTGATCAAATGTTATGTCATTTTAAGAACCAACAGACACCAAAAAGAGAGATTTACTTTAAACACGTGTCCTCTGTGCACTTCTAGATAACTTCTAGATAACCCTTATGATTATTTAACACCTATCACTGTCGTGGTTCATATTACAGGGCTTATTTACAGACATATTAGATACTTTACTTTTATCATCCATGTAAGTATTGTGATATAGTGAGGCCTTGGAAAAAGTGGTCCCCAATTCCATATTAATAAATACATGAAAAGTAGGCTACAATATATACATGCTTATGACAATCGATAATAATAATAACGTTACAACGTTATTATCGTTAACAACTTTAAAAGATTACTGTAGAGCTCAAAATTACCTGATAACATCTTCATCCAGTTCCCATACTCCTGGTCTGGTATGATCTCCAGTCTAATCCAGTTGGCTATGAGTGGACTGATCATATTCCATTCATTGGTGAGCGTTTCATCCATGCAGAACATGCATAGACACAGATAATATTTTAACAACCACAAAGCATGGGTGTAACTCTCCGATAGACATTATGTTACTGTACAAGTGGTGATGTAAATTAAAACGAACTGTGCTAAACATTTAACACTATTAAAAAAATCCACTGTACAGATTTATACGCATATGTGCAGACTATAATTACGCCTTTACCGTAGCGTGTTTCGTTAATGCCAGTGATAGCCCGTTGAAAATATGCTGCATCTTCCCTCTTTCGTTTTTATACAAAAATTACAGTGTGGAATGGCACAGAATAATTTGAATGGGAATATACACTCACTCAGTCAAGATAAAAAGGCAGAGGTATCCGCTGTAGTGCCTCTGAATACATGCCGGAAGGCAGCCATTTGCGTGCAGGTAAACTACCTGTGCGCTCCAATCAGGTACCTTGGCGCTCCTTTCATATGCCAGTTTGGAGAGTAGTTGTCACTGCATTATAAATACCTCCTCTCTCACTCCAATGCACTGCTGTGTTGTTTATTTTATGAAGTCGCTATTGGAAATCGGATGCGTGGGTAATTCCTCTCACATTTGACTCAAAGCACAGCCTACAAATGATCAAATACAATCTCATGGGAGACAACAACTTGATCACGTTCTCCCTCTCCACAACAACGCGCGCACATACTCCTCAATTATCCCTGCGCGTGAAGATAGGTGGCGTGTTAAGGATGTCTCGCGCCTCTAGATTCCAGGAAAAGAAAAAGAGCGAAAAAATGTCATTAGAAGAGGCGTAACCCGTCAGTGCGCGTTCCCAGGTCTGTTTCGTGAAGTGGCTGAAAGAGACCAGTCCTAACCTGCCCATCAGGAATAACGGTCCCTCATCATCAAGCTATTTTCAAGGCTTATTACTAGTTATTTTATTTGGATCCACAACGCACCCCTTTATCATCTCTCTGTGACGTTCTGTCTTCCAACCAGCTGTTTAGAGGATCACACGGACACCGGTACGTGTATTTTAACATATTGCTTTTTACATCAGTTTATTTGAATGAAACTTCAATATCTTTGCGATTGAGGTAGATTTGCCATTCAGGTATCCGTGCGCCGTTGCGCAATTATCAAAGTTGGACAGCCTACCTGCTCAGGTGAGAAAGGTGTGCGCTGCTGCAGAAGTGGATAGGGCGTTATATAGGCCTACCTGCATCAACTGTGATCGGATGCTCTCCTATATTCCCTGTATCCTTTCCGGGAAATCAAATTGTATTCGATGTTATTCGTTCCTATTCCTTTTGAGCTGTCCGAGTAGAAACGGGCGTAGGCTATTCGCGTTGGTTTGCCATCCATTGTATTTGCTAATTTTACGCATAGCCTTCTATTAGATAGATCAACTTTTTTTTAATCTACATTACAAATTTATGGAGAGATCATTATGTGTAGCTGGGGTTTGGGCAGTGACCACTAACATCCGCACTGTTGTGTGTGTTGTCGGCTATGTGTGTTCACTGCTTGTGCAAATGCCAAAGCCTTGTGAAAAAAAAATGCTATGTGATGCAGTGGCAAATGTAAGTCTCTAAACTAGAAGACCCTCGTTTGGGCTGTGCTTCTCTCATTCTATTTCAATTGACTTTCCTCCAAAGTATATAATATTGAGCTTTTCCGTTTGTTGTCGTGTAAATGTTTATGGGTGTTTTTGTGTTTGTTTTCTTCTGTTACGGTTCGCTACCCTTTTAATACAAACTCCACTGACACCACGTCCCTACATTAAAAAACAAACATTTAAATCGGGTCTGGTGCTGCTTTTATTTTTACCAATCAGTTTAAATGGTAGATTAAATACATTTGAACATATCCTTATTAGAAAGGGGAAGTTAGTCTATTTCCCCACATATTGCAACATTTGGCACGTTTTTTTCTTGATGAATGTGTCCAACATCCTTACATCATGTGTCTATAAAAAAAATAATTAGGTCTTTCACAGATACACTCATAAACACAGTTTGGAAACATTGAAAACAAACTCGAAATGACTGACATGATATGAGATGAGCCTATTTAGTTGAATCGAACACTTTGCTTAACTTGATTGAGGCAGATGATACAACGGATTTCAGATTGTAGGCTGTGGGCTATTAATATATGTTGTTATAGATTAAAACTGAATCAACGTTTCTCGAGTGTGATACATTTGGCGATGACAGCAAAGTTGCCTTAGACTGACAGAAGGGACAGCCATAACAAACCTTCAATATCAAAGACATCAACAAGTCTCAGAAGTTGATGTATAAATTCAATTAGAAACTTGCACAGAAACATCCACCTTTTAATTTGAGGTTTCATACAATAATCGACATGTTTGGAAGTGTATGCCTTGCTATATTTCAGTCATCCGTGTAAGCTATTGAATGTGTCTGCCTGTCCGTCCTCCTCCTCCTTCTGCTCCGATTCATTGACAATCTGCCCGATTAGGAGATACATAAAAGACCAGGCGACGGCGGACGCAGAACGGTCTTGCTCAAACTCCCTCTCCTGGACTTTAACCCATATGGAGTTTCATTGAAGACTTTAGAGTGAATAAAAACGTTTTATTTCGGGCCCCTGTGGTTGAACGGGATCCATACAGTCATATTGTCCCAACGTTTGTCGCCGTTTTGTTTGGTTATTAGATATCAACCGGAGCCTGCCTGTGCTGCTGACTGAAGGAGCCGAGCCCATGCGGACTGTAAGCCATCTGACCTAGCCTAAACTCTTATCAATGAAGCAGGAGATCATGGCGGAGGGTCCCCGGTGTAAGAGGCGAAAACAATCAAACCCACAGAGAAAGAACGGTAAGAACATGTTTTAAGTTAAATAAAATTAATGTTTGGGAACATTTGTAAGTTTTGCCAGCAGTCATTTGCGGGACCTCCCGCGCCTTGTCGCCTTTCACAGTTCGATTATAGTTTATATTCAGTGTAGGCACTGAGAATGGGGTGGTTGCGTAAAAATACACTACATTTTGTTGTAGTTTTGAACTTAATCACTATGTAAAGCATTTTCATGTTTATTTTGAATGAGATTATGAGCGTTAAAGTTAACTATCAATGTCTCGAGTTGACTGTGTAGGAAAGGGATGTCAGAATGAGGCTCGAATGCGGTTCAGCGAGATAGTGCTACTTTCTAGCAGGCAGGAAAACCGTTATTTGGGTAGGCCTATAGCGCGTCTCCTATGAATTGGATAAATCGGAGAAACCTGTGGATTAGGTAGAAACTGAACTGCGTTGTTAACTTTTGTGTGATTATGACGTAAATGTGCTTTATCTCACGATTATTCAACACAGTTTCATTGTCGTGTGAATTGTGTTGTGTTGTGGGTATTGTGTTGTGCTATAATTGCCATTCATAAGTGACTTGGTGCCTTTAAAGACCTTTACCACGTCTTAGATATTATATATAGTCTGTCAACTCGGAGTTAATTAAAGGTCTTAAAATGGCCATGACAATAGGACACAGTTTCTGAATGTGTCAATTTTTGTTCGGGTCTGGTGCTGCACAAAGACTACAGCACTAAACACAACACACCTCGTATAGGCAAGCTCACAGACTGACCAAAAGTATCCGAGTGCATTTCTGGTATTTCTGGTACGTTACTTGAGTTATGTGTTAACCTACAACGTTTAGAGGATATAGAAAACTCCTGAGTTTTGTGTAGGAGTTGTGTTGGGAGTGATAGGGATTTTGCGAGGGGGCATCCCTTTTGACGCCTCATCCAAAGTTATATTTAATTCATGTCAATGTTGAACTGACTTGTTTTCTCTTGTTACTTTAATATCCCATGGTATTACATGTTTGATGTAAAACTGGTGTCACAGTAGTTTGCTTAATTTGTATTTTGTTGTATAGCACTATCGTAGCTAAACATGTATTTTTTAAACAATCTTTACATTTAAATTATATCGTTTTTTTATATCACACAATTTCAGTCGACTTATTTTGTTTACTAGTTTTTATTTGTTTATTGATTCAGTGAACTCAGTATGTTGTTCGGGATGTTTACTGCTGTCAAGCACGTTTCTGATCAACAAAGATAATACTGAAGTATTGCAGCTCCTTTTAACCGCACATCGGTCTTTGTAAAAACCAAGATGAGAAGTGATTTTTCGAATTGCAATGGTTTTGTTAAAATTTTTAAGAACATTTAGCCAATGTCAATGTGGGCAAAAATGAAGAGAAAAATAATGTTGACACTATTGTTTTGTCAGAGGCTATAATGGAGGACTACGGCTACTGTCTCCCAGGTGTGCACTTTTATTACTGATCATTTTAATGTGGAACTGTTTGTTTCCATTCCCCATGTAAACGGATTGCTTCTTCCCTGCGGGAGAATTTCATAGCCTCATAGGTCTATATTTTAATATGCAATATGTATTTGCCTGAATATGCCTCTAGGCATACTGTTGATGCAAGACATTAATGGTAGGGTTAAGGCAACAACAGAAAAAACAGTTTTGGTCTGGTGTAAATATGTGTATTCAGAATGGATGTAGTCATTCAGACTGAAAGTCTACTACGAAATACCTTTGCTTGTGAACTAGAACTTTTGCGAGTCTGAAGATCTTTTTTTGCCTGTGGACAACTTTCACTCCGATGCAGTATTCCCACAGGGATATCTGCTGTATAAGGTCTGGAGGACCATATGCATTTTATTATCGCAAAGTAATACAGAACCATGTATGTTTACATAATCCTCATATTGGAAATATGCGATTTAATATGTAAATGAAATGAACTCTTTATAGCGTAGGCCTACACATTGTCCGTATGGCCTGTTGCATACAGGCCTACAGTATCTTGTGGTTAGGCCTATACTTATTTTCTTGGGATGTTTGCCCCCCCCCCCCCCCCCCCCCCCCCCCCCCCACACACACACACACACCTCACCTCATCTTAACTCCGTGACTCCCTAGTCCCAATCGGAGGTCACATTAGGCCCTGTGCAACTCGATATGCTCAGTCTGCACAACTTTGTTGCAGTTCGCAGCCCCCTCCCCCGTGCGAAACGTCACATCCAGCTGTGAGGGGTCGTTCAGTTGTGTGAACGCAGCTGTCAAAAGCGCTCCATTAGCCTTGCCTTAAAATACTCTTTCTTTCATTTTATATATATATATATATATACATATATATATATATATATATATTTATATATATTTTTGTTACACTATTTCAGCTTTCAAAGCCACAATTGGTGTACTAAAGTGTGTGAGGTCAATATAAATAAGACTGATCAATCACCTAATAAACTGGACATGTTATTGTCTTGCAACACTTATATAGTCAGAGTTATAAGACATTTAATACATGGGTTCATCTCAGGATTATCACAACATTCAAATGAAGGCATGGCTGTCATGTCCAGTATGCTAGTGGGTCCATAACTGTCTCAAGACAATGGGGTTTCAATGGAAGTGAGTTTCATTTCCCTGCTCCTATCATCAGCAGTGAGCAGTGTCAGGGTGCCTGTTGTACCATTCATGCTACATTTCTCACAAACATGCCATTGTCCTTGCTGCTGGAGACATGTGTCTGTGTTACATCTGCTCCTGAAACGCCCTCTACTGCTCATCCTGTGTCTCCTTGACCTGCTGCCACTCCCCCAGTACTCTCTCCCTCTCCCTCTCCCTCACTGTGTGTGTGATAGTGTGGGCGGAGGCAGGTGTGCTGGAGTAAGAGCAGATCCCCACCAGCTGCAACCTGTTCCATAATCAAGACCTCTACAAATACTCAGCCCTGCCACTTCCATGCTGCCAGATCGTAATCTCTGCTCAGTCAGCCTACGCTTCTAGCCGTTTGTTACTGTTAGATCCTGTTATCCTATTGTGCCTGTTTTCCTCTCAGCTACAGTTCCGCCCACTCTGACTCTGGTCCTTGTCTCCAGTTCCACGACTAGTCATCCTGCTTCCTTACACTACTACTCCCTTGGATTCCCCTCCAGGCCTGCTTAACCTGTCCCAACCCCTCTCGCTCCAGTCTCAGCCTCCGGACCTGGTTTCCTGCAACCCACCCGAGTTTCCCCTGGCCTGCACATCTTCCCCCTGTGTTTTAATAAATACCTTGGTTACTTCATCCCAGTCTCCTCGTCTGAGTCTGCTCTTGGGTTCCCCTGTGCCACTCTTCGTAACAATACGATCTTGCCAAAGAGATGAACCCAGCAGACTATGATACTTTCCACCAAACCATCGTCTCCGTGAGCGTCGGAGGGAGAGGGTAGGTAGGGTTGCATGCACCATAACATCTGTTTCAGTGCCTTGTCCTCCTTCTCTGACTGCATCCCATCCCAAGGCTATTCCAGATCCTGAACACATGTAGCTCGGCAGGGCCCGTCACTCTCTAGAGGAGAGGCAACGACGAATCAGCGCTAGGAGCTGCCTATACGGTGGCCAGGTTGGTCACTTTGTCTCTACTTGTTCCCATCTAGCAAAAGAGGGGGATCGGCAGTAGGGGGGATATACTGTTTAGCCGAATCGCCTGCCCATCTTCCCCCAGATCTCTGATTGAAGGCAACCTTGTGTGGCAGAGCCAAGCTTTTCCTCTGTCTGTTCTCATCGATTCGGGCACCGATGAGAGCTTCCTGGACTGAGGGGTCGTTACCTAGTTGGGTCTGGACACTGTCCCACTTGATTCACCCCTCGATGCTAACGCTCTCAATGGAAAGTTCCTCGCTCGTGTCTGTGAGAACCGTCCCTGTCATCCTGCGTCTCTCTGGAAATCACGAGGAAAAGATCAGTTTCCACATAATCGACTGTCCTTACTCTCCCCTGGTTCTTGGCCATCCATGATGAAAGCTACACAACCCACAGATTGACTGGACCGCCTGAAAGGTAACCACTTGGAGTTAATTTTGTCACTCTAATTGTCTACATTCTGCCCTTCCCCTTGCCTTGTCTGTGCCCCAGGTTATTCTAGAATCTCCGGACCTGTCATCAGTTCCTCCCGAGTATCACGATCTTGCTCCTGTTTTCAGCAAGTATCACACCCTGTCGCTGCCGCCTCATCGGCCGTACGACTGCGCCATTGATCTTCAGCCTGGAGCTCCTCTCCCCAGTAGCCAGTTTTTAACCTCTCTCGCCCCGAGCAAAAGGCTGTGGAGAGGTACATCCAGGAGCTCCTCTCCCCAGTAGCCAATTTTTAACCTCTCTCACCCCGAGCAAAAGGCCATGGAGTGGTACATCCAGGAATCTTTGGCAGCAGGACATATCAAGCCATCTTCCTCCCCGGTGGGTGCTGGGTTTTTCTTTGTGAAGAAGGATGGGTCACTGAGGCCGTGCATAGACTTCCGTGGGCTGAATAATGTCACAGTAAAGAACAAGTACCCCTTGCCACTCATCAGCTCTGATTTTGCCCCCCTCCATGGTGCCACTGTGTTTACCAAATTCGACCTCTGGAATGCCTACCACCTTGTTCGCATAAGAGAGGGGGACGAGTGGAAGACTGCATTCAACACACCACTTGGTCACTTTGATTATTTGGTCCTGCCTTTTGGTCTTACTAATACCCCTGCTGTTTTCCAGAACTTAGTCAATGATGTGCTGAGGGATGTGATTGGACGCTTTGTTTTTGTCTATTTAGATGACATCCTGATTTTTTCCAAGGACCCTGAGACTCACTAGCAACATGTTGGCCAAGTTCTTAACGGCTGTTGGAGAATAAGCTTTTTGTTAAAGCTGAAAAATGTGAGTTCCATGCTGCCTCAGTGTCTTTCATGGATTATAATTTTGCACAGGGACAGTTAAGTATGGACCCCGCCAAGGTCATGGCAGTCAAAGATTGGCCTGCACCCACCAACCTGAAGCAGCTACAGCGTTTCCTGGGGTTTGCACATTTTTACAGACGTTTCCTCCACAACTACAGCCATCTGGCAGCACCTCTCACCACTCTCACCTCCACCTCCACTCCATTCCACTGGACTCTTGAGGCAGAGGCAGCATTTCTGGAACTCAAGCTTTGCTTCACCTCCGCTCCGGGCCTTACTCAGCCCGATCCAGAACTCCAGTTCATTGTGGAGCTGGACACCTCTGACAGCGGGGTAGGTGCTGTTCTGTCTCAACGTTCCCCCTCTGATCAGAAGGTCCACCCATGTGCATTCTTTTCCTATAAGCTCTCACCTGCAGAGAGGAATTTTGACATCGGAACCCAGGAACTCCTGGCAGTTAAGCTGGCTCATGAAGAATGGCGTCACTGGCTGGAGGGCTCTGTACCCCCCTTCATCGTGTGGACTGACCATAAAAACCTGTCCTACATACAGACCGCCTAACGTCTGAACTCCCGGAAAGCCAACTGGGCTTTGTTCTTCGGTAGATTCAATTTCACACTCACTTATAGCCCCGGTTTGAAGAATACCAAGCTTGATGCCCTCTCTCACCAGTTCACCACCGACAACACAGGTACCGAGCCAGGAGCCATTGTGCTATCCACCTGCATCGTTGCCGCTGTCGCCTGGGAGATCGAGTCCCGTATCCGCCAGGCTCAGCAGAACCAGCCTGACCCAGTGAACGATCCCTGTAATGCACGGTTTGTTCCAGATTGTGTTCGCTCTGATGTTCTTCAGTGCGGCCATTCTACCCACCTCACCTGTCACCCTGGTATGAACTGGACCCTTGCCTTCCTGCGTCAACGCTTTTGGTGGCCCACCATGGAGAGAGATGTCTGGGAGTTTGTCTCAGCCTGTTCGGCTTGTGCCCGGAACAAAACCTCCACTAAACCCACTTCCAGTCTGCTTCGCCCTCTTCCCATACCGAGTCGCCCCTGGTCACACATAGCTCTGGACATCGTCACTGGCCTTGCCCCATCTAACGGTAACTCTGTCATCCTCACCATTATTGACAGGTTTTCCAAAATGTCTCACTTCATTCCCCTCTCCAAGCTCCTGTCCTCCAGGGACCCTGCGGACCTGTTAGTATCCCATGTGTTTTGTCTGCATGCAAATTCCCACTGACATCGTTTCCGACAGAGGACCCCACTTTACCTCCCAGGTATGGAGATCCTTCTCTTCAGCTCTTGGTATCAATGTCAATTTTTCTTCTGGATATCATCCCCAGACCAACGGGAAGACCGACTGGGCCAACCAAGAGATGGAGACTGCCCTACGCTGCATGACTTCTGCTAACCCTTCCTCCTGGAGCGCTCAGCTACCCTGGGTTGAAAAATGCCCACAACTCCCTCACCAACGTCTCGTCAGGTATGTCACCCTTCGAGTGTGCTCTGGGTTACCAATCCCCCTTGTTCCCCGCCCAAGAGGTTGCAGTTCCTTCTGTCCAGGACCATCTGCACCTTTGTTACTATACCTGGAGGAAGGCCCGGGCTGCCCTTCTTCGTGCCTCTCACAGGACCCAGTCCCAAGCCAACCGTTGCTGGGCCTCAGCTCCAGTCTACACCCCAGGTCAAAAGGTTATGGCTCTCATCGAAGGACCTGCCATTGAAAGTGGCATCGAAGAAACGTTCCCCCCAATTTATTGGTCCCTTTGAAATTGACCATGTTGTTAACCCCTCTGCTGTGCTCTTGAAACTCCCAGCCTCTATCAGGATCCATCCTACCTTTCATGTATCCCTGATTAAACCTGTCTGCTCCAGTCCCCAGTCTCCTCCTGCAGCGGCTCCTCCACCCCCTCGGATCCTCGATGACCATCCTGCCTATACCGTCCGGCAACTTTTGGATGTGCGCTGTCGGGGTCACGGCTGGCAGTAACTGATGGACTGGGAAGGATACGGGCCTGAGAAGCACTGCTGGGTGCCCCGCCGTCACATTATGGACCCCTCCCTCATACATGATTTCCATACCTCACACCCAGCTAAGCCTGGTTGGGTGCCAGTAGAGGGATTGGGTACTGTTACATCTGTTCCTGCCATGCCCTCTATTGCTCATCCTGTGTCTCTTTGACATGCCGCCACTCCCCCAGTATCCTCTCCCTCTGTGTGTGTGTGATTGTGTGGGCGGGGACAGGTGTGCTGGAGTAAGAGCAGATCCCCACCAGCTGCAACCTGTTCCATAATCAAGACCTCTACAAATACTCAGCCCTGCCACTTCCACGCTGCCAGATCGTAACCTCTGCTCAGTCAGTCTACGCTTCTAGCCATTTGTTACTGTTAGATCCTGTTATCCTGTTGTGCCTGTTTTCCTCTCCGCTACAGTTCCGCCCACTCTGACTCTGGTCCTTGTCTCCAGTTCCACGTCTAGTCATCCTGCTTCCCCACACTACTACTCCCTTGGATTCCCCTCCAGGCCTGCTTACCCTGTCCCGACTCCTCTCGCTCCAGTCTCAGCCTCCGCACCTGGTTTCCTGCAACCCACCCGAGCTTCCCCTGGCCTGCACTTTAATACATTTAATAAATACCTTGGTTACTTGATCCCAGTCTCCTCGTACGAGTCTGCTCTTGGGTTCCCCTGTTCCACTCCGCGTAACAGTCTGCCAGCTCACTATGGCTAATGGTTTAATGTATAATATGAGCACACTCATATGTGTTCATGTCTACGCATTCACCCACACACACACACACACACACACACACACCTTCTGTCCTGGAGCTCTTTGGTACTGCTACGGTGGTCCTTCAGAACGCCTTTGGTATGATTACCACTCTTGCTCACATCAGCGCTGACCTGAATGCCTTTCATATCTGCTCCGCCATGCCTTATGCACCCCCTCCCCCCTCTGTCCCCTCCTCCACGCCCCCCCCACCCCCTCAGTAAACACCCCAGAGGGCAGAACAAAGAAAAGGAGCTCCTCTCCTCCTCCCTCCCTCTCTCCTCATTCTTAATCACAATTCAGGCCTTTCACCGCCGCCAGGCCGCTCTCGCATTCAGCATCCCAAAGCCTGAGATGAAAAGAGCTCAGAAAAATGGAAAGCAGACTGAGTGAGAGTGAGTGAGAGGGGGAATGAAAAAGAGAGATTATGGAAAAGAGGAACAGAAAGTGGGTAGTGACTGAGCGACATAACTTAGGTGTCTTCGGCTGTTTGTCAGGCCTCCCCTGGTTACGTGCCCTATATAGCCTCCTTCTCACTCCGCCCAAGGGCTGGGCACTATTGGTGGACAGATAGGGTTACAGGATGCCATTCCTGGACTATTCACAGCTGAACAATAAGAGCGAGAGGGAGAAAGAGAGGGATGAGTCGTCTAGGGAGTCAGAGAGAGGGATGAGTGGTGTAGGGAGACAGAGAGAGGGATGAGTGGTGTAGGGAGACAGAGAGAGGGATGAGTGGTGTAGGGAGACAGAGAGAGGGATGAGTGGTGTAGGGAGACAGAGAGAGGGATGAGTGGTGTAGGGAGACAGAGAGAGATGGATGAGTGGTGTAGGGAGACAGAGAGAGGTATGAGTGGTGTAGGGAGACAGAGACAGGGATGAGTGGTGTAGGGAGACAGAGCGAGATGGATGAGTGGTGTAGGGAGACAGAAAGAGAGGGATGAGTGGTGTAGGGAGACAGAAAGAGAGGGATGAGTAGGGAGACAGAGAGAGGGATGAGTGGTGTAGGGAGTCAGAGAGAGGGATGAGTGGTGTAGGGAGACAGAGAGAGGTATGAGTGGTGTAGGGAGACAGAGACAGGGATGAGTGGTGTAGGGAGACAGAGAGAGATGGATGAGTGGTGTAGGGAGACAGAAAGAGAGGGATGAGTGGTGTAGGGAGACAGAAAGAGAGGGATGATTAGGGAGACAGAGAGAGGGATGAGTGGTGTAGGGAGTCAGAGAGAGGGATGAGTGGTGTAGGGAGACAGAGAGAGGGATGAGTGGTGTAGGGAGACAGAGAGAGGGATGAGTGGTGTAGGGAGTCAGAGAGAGGGATGAGTGGTGTAGGGAGACAGAGAGAGGGATGAGTGGTGTAGGGAGACAGAGAGAGGGATAAGTGGTGTAGGGAGCCATAGAGAGTGAGAGAGGGATGAGTGGTGTAGGGAGCCATAGAGAGAGAGAGAGGGATGAGTGGTGTAGGGAGACAGAGAGTGAGGGATGAGTGGTGTAGGGAGACAGAGAGTGAGGGGTGAGTGGTGTAGGGAGACAGAGAGTGAGGGATGAGTGGTGTAGGGAGACGGAGAGAGAGGGATGAGTGGTATAGGGAGACAGAGAGAGATGGATGAGTAGCGTGGAGAGACAGAGAGAGGGATGAGTGGTATAGGGAGACAGAGAGAGAGAGGGATTAGTGGTGTAGGGAGACAGAAAAGAGAGGGATGAGTGGTGTAGGGAGACAGAGAGAGGGATGAGTGGTGTAGGGAGACAGAGAGAGGGATGAGTGGTGTAGGGAGACAGAGAGAGGGATGAGTGGTGTAGGGAGACAGAGAGAGGGATGAGTGGTGTAGGGAGACAGAGAGAGGGATGAGTGGTGTAGGGAGACAGAGAGAGGGATGAGTGGTGTAGGGAGACAGAGAGAGGGATGAGTGGTGTAAGGAGACAGAGAGAGGGATGAGTGGTGTAGGGAGACAGAGAGAGATGGATGAGTGGTGTAGGGAGACAGAGAGAGGGATGAGTGGTGTAGGGAGACAGAGAGAGATGGATGAGTGGTGTAGGGAGACAGAGAGAGGGATGAGTGGTATAGGGAGACAGAGACAGGGATGAGTGGTATAAAGAGACAGAGAGAGATGGATGAGTGGTGTAGGGAGACAGAAAGAGAGGGATGAGTGGTGTAGGGAGACAGAAAGAGAGGGATGAGTAGGGAGACAGAGAGAGGGATGAGTGGTGTAGGGAGTCAGAGAGAGGGATGAGTGGTGTAGGGAGACAGAGAGAGGGATAAGTGGTGTAGGGAGACAGAGAGAGGGATGAGTGGTGTAGGGAGACAGAGAGAGGGATGAGTGGTGTAGGGAGTCAGAGAGAGGGATGAGAGGTATAGGGAGACAGAGAGAGGGATGAGTGGTGTAGGGAGACAGAGAGAGGGATAAGTGGTGTAGGGAGCCATAGAGAGTGGGAGATGGATGAGTGGTGTAGGGAGCCATAGAGAGAGAGAGAGAGAGGGATGAGTGGTGTAGGGAGACAGAGAGTGAGGGATGAGTGGTGTAGGGAGACGGAGAGAGAGGGATGAGTGGTATAGGGAGACAGAGAGAGATGGATGAGTGGTATAGGGAGACTGAGAGAGAGAGGGATGAGTGGTGTGGGGAGACAGAGAGAGAGAGAGAGAGGGATGAGTGGTTTAGGGAGACAAGAGAGAGAGAGAGATAAGTGGTTTAGGGAGACAGAGAGAGAAAGGGATGAGTGGTGTGGGGAGACAAAAAGAGAGAGAGAGAGAGAGAGGGATGAGTGGTTTAGGGAGACACAGAGAGAGAGAGAGGGATGAGTGGTGTAGGGAGACAGAGAGAGAGAGGTGAATGGTAAGCAGGGAGAAAGTGAGAGAAGGATGAGTGGTGTAGGGAGAGAGCGAGAGAGAGGTAAATGGTAAGCAGTGAGAAAGTGAGAGAGAGGATAGAGAGGGAAAGAGAGGGTGAGGTGAGGGGTGTGGATAGAGAGAGCAGGGTTGGTAGGGCGATTGAGGGAGGGAACGCAACAGATTGTTTAATGGCTCTGAAATAAATCTTGCGAGTGCTTGAGACTTTTCATATTCCATTTTAATCAGCATGACAGAGTTGGGGGCAGGTGTGATTAGTTTTTGTTTTCCCTTCTGGATTGGATGTGCTAGTCACATCGTGTGTTGTATAACGTTACACACTCCGCCCCATCCATCCCTCAACCCCTCACAACAAACTACTTTCCTAAAGTGTGTTATGCCTATATCTGTTCATTTCAAATACAGTGCATGCAATTTGAGCTTCCGTAAAGCCCAAGTCAGAGGCAAAACACGTGTCTTGCAGTGCTGTCCAGAGAGACAGACGTCATTGTGGTAGGTCTCTCCTCTTTTCTCCTGCTTCAGAGGTCAGGAATCACGCATCTACAGAGGCAGACAGAAAGAGAGAGAGAGAGAGAGCGAGAGAGAGAGAGAGAGAGAAGGAGAGAGAGAGAGAGAGAGAGAGAGAGAGAGAGAAAGGGGAAGAGAGAAAGAGAGAAAGAGAGAGAAATAGGGTGGGATGCTGCAACTTTAAAATGCACCATGTGATATGAATTCCTAATTTCTCTGTTCCTTCCCACCACCCCCAGAACTATTTTTTTTTGTTAAGAAAAGGAGATTTATCTTTATTCACCTTCATTCAACACTCCTCTCTCCCTTTGCCAGCCCAAGCTGTGAGGGATTTAGGCAGATTTACTTCACCAAACACCTTTGGACATTGGGGAGGAGACAGGCTTGCTTTGGGAAAAAGAGGGGATTTGTTCAGAGAGATAATACGTCACCAGGCGGCCAGTTAGAGGCAGGCCCATTATATTAACCAGTGTGCTGGTGGCCTGGGGAGGGAGCCGTGTTAAGTTTCTATGCAGCCACAGCCCCCTCCTCACTTCTTATACAGGGACAGATGGGCTGACTGGCCCCAATGACTGCTGTCTCCTACATACGTTGCTATACACTCACAAACAATAACATATACTCTCTCATGTTTACACATTCACAGGGCAAATAACCAAGGTCAAGGTGTTAAGCATGGATGTACAGTTTTATACCTTTGTTTAAACATGAGTTTTGATCATATTATTGAAATGTGTTTTTCATTTGTTTATTTTACCTTTATTTAACCAGGCAAGTCAGTTAAGGACAAATTCTTATTTTCAATGACGGCCTAGGAACAGTGGGTTAACTGCCTGTTCAGGGCCAGAACGACAGATTTGTACCTTGTCAGCTCGGGGATTTGAACTTGCAACCTTCCGGTTACTAGTCCAACGCTCTAACCACTAGGCTACCCTGCCGTGTGTCGCGAGGAGAGCTATGGAATTATTGAGTAGTGTGTTTGTACCCTCTCGTTTGTACCCTCTCGTTGTGTAGCCTGCCTGCCTGCCTGCCGTTCACTCACTCACTTACCCTGTCCCAACCCCTCTCGCTCCAGTCTCAGCCTCCGCACTCACTCACTCACTCACTCACTCACTCACTCACTCACCCTGTTATTTAATACACTTCATGAGATGCATGGACCCTGCCTGCCTGCTTGTAAATGCCAAGACGTCTAACTGTACAAACAAAACTCATCACTGTGTCAGAAGCACAGAAATCTTCAGAACAGAGAGCCCGCTTCGACAGCTTCAGAACACCTACGCCTCCCTAAAGCTGCTGACTGGAACGGTGGCGATAGAGAGGGTGTTGCCTGCTGAAGTTAGTACTATGGGGTTGCACTGCACTGACCAACGTTGAGGGATACAAATGGCTGCTTAAGAGTCACATTGTGCTGGTTGTTTGTGTGCCTGGCAGTGTGTGTGTATTTCAAGGTTACTGACATGGGTTATTGTATATGTCTCTCCCTGTAACCATACTCACATTTTTTTTCATGAGTGAATACAGAGTACCCCCGTGACATTTTGTGGGGCCACATCGCCTTTAGCCTAAACAGCTAGGATTTACCAAGGTCAGTAATGAGGTATGTCACTGCAGGCTACCGAAACAACAGCCCCAGTTATAATGAATGGGAATAAGGTTCAGCGCAACTATTAGTGGTGTGTGTGTGTGTGTGTGTGTGTGTGTGTGTGTGTGTGTGTGTGTGAGTGTGGGGTGGGGGGGGGGGGGGGTTCAAACCAGGGCTCTGTATGACAACCTTATGACAACCATATGACAACCTTATGACAACCATACTGTACAAGTACAACAACTATTCAGTTATTTTAAATTGAGCAGCGTAAGGAGTTGTTTGTTGGAATTCATTTTCTGTCAGAAAATATATTTGTGAACATTGTGTCATGTTAATTTATTCTAGTGTTCCTTGATCTTTCTTTGTCATGTTATCACTATTATGAGTCATAAAGTGAGCATATTGTGGTCTCTAAGCGAGGCCTGAATATATTTTGACTGAACATGTTCGAGCCGGATCACAACATTTGCACACACATCTATGGGCCATCCCTTAACATGGATATGTGGGCTGGTGTGGTGTGGTGCCCAGGGCAAAAGGTCACACGCACATGGAACAATCAATAACGGATCGGTGGGTTAAAGGTGTTATGACCTCTTTTTGTCTGTCAGCATGTGTTCCAGTCAGATCTATACAACCAGGACGTACTTGTTGCAAGATGGTCATATCATGGATCATTTATATATTTGATTTTTAATTTTAGGACCCCTGTAGGTATTATTTGATTAAATATTGAATTATCCTTTTACTACTATATCCCATAGAAACACATTCAGTAACATATTCACAAATGGCAAAACAGACAGTCCGAAAATGTATCATCAGGAATAAAGATTTAAAGTGTCTGTCCTATATCTAGGACATATAAGAAAGCTCAGGAAATATATATATTTTTTTGAAAACATAATTAACCCCTTATTTTGTTGGCATAAAAAAGACCTTCAGACGAGTCGTGGAGTGAAACAGAACACCATCGTGTTCGTGAGAGTCTCATCTTGTCATAGTGGGGTCATATTAGTTTTGTAGCCCAAAATGGTTCGGACACTACAGACAGAAGTTGGCACATTGTCAGTACTACTATGTAGAAGTTATAGTGCTGTTCCATGTAGAAGTAATAGAGATCTACTGTTCCATGTAGAAGTAATAGAGATCTACAGTTCCATGTAGAAGTAATAGAGATCTACTGTTCCATGTAGAAGTAATAGAGATCTACTGTTCCATGTAGAAGTAATAGTACTGTTCCATGTAGAAGTAATAGAGATCTACTGTTCCATGTAGAAGTAATAGAGATCTACTGTTCCATGTAGAAGTAATAGTACTGTTCCATGTAGAAGTAATAGTACTGTTCCATGTAGAAGTAATAGAGATCTACTTTTCCATGTAGAAGTAATAGTACTGTTCCATGTAGAAGTAATAGAGATCTACTGTTCCATGTAGAAGTAATAGAGATCTACTGTTCCATGTAGAAGTAATAGTACTGTTCCATGTAGAAGTAATAGTACTGTTCTTTGGAGATTAGTCTCTGGATGTCTGCAGTCCCTCTCTTCTGTTAGTCCTCCTCTGTTAGTCCTCTTCTGTTAGTCCTCTTCTGTTAGTCCTCTTCTGTTAGCCCTCTTCTGTTAGTCCTCTTCTGTTAGTCCTCTTCAGTTAGTCGTCTTCTGTTAGTCCTCATCTGAACTAGATCAGTACGCTTTAGGACCTCTACTGCCAGTTTTCTACAGCAGGAAAATAATCCTGCAGCAACAGGACATGTGAACAATTATGTGGATTATAATTAATGGTCAGTTTTTGGAAAGGGGTTGATACATTTTTCATAAAGGAAAATCAAGACTGAAATTTCAAAGAGGAAATTACAAACTTCCGAAGCGTATTAGAACCTCAAATACACTACAAGTTTTAAATGTCTTGCAATGCAGGAAAGCAACAGGATGATCAAATTGAGATCCGACATCTGTATAGCAACTGAAAGATCTCAAATACTGCCATCACTGGAATTGCATTAGTGTTGCTTTCTAATCATTAGCTGAACCAATAACCCGGCATGAGTAGTGTGGATGTGAAACCTCACCACCCAGACAGATCTGGCCATTTACATGACAGTTACCGGGACAACAAAAAACAACAACACCGTGTACTTGAATTCCCTTGATGATCAGCTTTTGGGCAGTGTTTCTAGTTTGTAGGGCTGTGACTATGAGGTGGCTGAAGAGACATCTGGAGAGGTAAATTTGGTTCTCTAATAGGTTCTGACTGGGGCCCAGGCTTCTCTGAGCCGTAGCTGTTCCCGGTGCTGTCAATACCAAATGTCACCCAGACACCTCCCAGGTGACAAACACAACCAACAGGGTGAAGAGATTAGTCATGGTGACAGCACACATTCTCCATCCTGCTTCTTCCATCCTCATCACCCAGCCAGACAGGCCCCAGACAGCGCCTCCTGTCCTCGTCTGTTGTTCCCGATCCACTCTCTTGTTTTGGAATCTGTCCTGGTTGGTTTGGAGACATCCTTTGTTCCCCATGCAGGGGTTCTCTCTCTCTGCAGCGTTAGGTTAACACTACCAATTCACTGTCCTGTCCTCCTATTGGATCGTCCGTAATGCTCCTGAGGGTACATCAGCAGGGGTTCCAGTCAGGGATGAAAGGACACAACTTCCTGGTCACAGATCTAGCAATTAAAGTAATGAGGCTGTGCAGTGCACATGGAAGTCAGGCCTGAGCTGGGCCTCAGCTACAGCGATGATGCTGACTGCTGACTTCCGAGCCAGTCCTCCCTCCCTCCCAATAGATCCTCAATCTGATCTGCTCAGTCACAACCTCAGGCGTGGGCTGCTTGTGTCCTATCTCAGAGGGTGTCCTGTCTTTCTATTCAAGAGCTAAAGGATCCTTTTCCTAGTGTTGGTCCTCCCACTCAGGGGTATTGGAACTGACATTCCTGTCGAAGAGGAGACATACAGTTTTTTTTAAGGAAATGTGAGCACTTTTTTCTCCCTGCTGTGGGGTTGGATTGTAGTATGGTTGGGGAGCTCTGTCTTCAGAAGTGATGAGTTAAAAGGTTTGTAAAAAAAAGGCCAGTTGCCTGACAGTTTCAGATCAGACGTCTTTAATTCTGTGTGTCATTTCAGGCGTGATCCATCCGATGTGGTTCTTCCATCACTGAGATGGCTGGTGTATTGTTGTATACTGTACCAAAGAGACTTGTCACTGCGAGGGGTGCGCCACTCATCCAGACGTCTTCTTATCGTATCGTCTAAGCAGACAAAATCACAGGGCATCTTAATGATTGGAGTTTTACAGTACAGGCGGCTGCACTCCTAATGACTTGTCATCTCTCTGGTTTTACCATAAAGGAGTGATCCAGCGCAATTAGACTTAATGAAATATTCATGTGTGGCACCTTCTCAGCCGTCCTCCTCGTAAATGAGCGCGCAACGCTTAATGCACCCCCTGTTTGTATTATGGAGGCAGCCTGGCCCCTCTTTGTATTATGGAGGCAGCATGGCCCCTGTTTGTATTATGGAGGCAGCATGGCCCCTGTTTGTATTATGGAGGCAGCATGGCCCCTGTTTGTATTATGGAGGCAGCATGGCCCCTGTTTGTATTATGGAGGCAGCATGGCCCCTGTTTGTATTATGGAGGCAGCATGGCCCCTGTTTGTATTATGGAGGCAGCATGGCCCCTGTTTGTATTATGGAGGCAGCATGGCCCCTGTTTGTATTATGGAGGAAGCCTGGTCCCTGTTTGTATTATGGAGGAAGGATGTCATGTTGGCAATTAGGGCTTTGCTCTGGCAAGCAACTGTAGCATATACATTGGGTAGGAAAGGGGAGAGTTGCTTGTTGTTACACATTCGATGCTCCTCCCCTTGAATTCTCATCTTTATCCTGAACAACAAAAAAGGCACAGGGGGAGTTTATGCCAGCCTGAACAAGACAGGAAGTGGTCTTATACGGTTAGGTATATGTATTAGATTTATTCTGTATGTTAAAATAGAGTCTGACATCATAGCCAGGTCCAGCATATTATTTTGCGTCGATCAATGATGAAACACCTTTCAATGTTTAGCTCGGCTGTCCCCTTCAGCACTTTTTTTCTTTCTTTATCTCTACATCTCTGTTTCTCTGAATGTGAAGTTCTGACATTAAGCATCTGTTCAAACACAGCACATTCACAGATTAAGCATGCATCAACCACACATTACCAATTTCTTTCTTTTACTTTTTCTTGCCCTCTCACACGCACGAACACACGCACGCACGCACGCATGCACGCACGCACGCACGCACACACGTACGCACGTATGCACGCACACACACACACACACACGCACGCACGCACGCACGCACGCACACACACACGCACGCACACGCACGCACACACACACACACACACACACACACACACACACACACACACGTACGCACGCACGCACGCACACACGCACACACACACACACACACACACGCACACACACACACACAGGTTTGCATATGACAGGCAGGGCCTGATGGGGTTACGGCTGTCCACGGTCTGAGCTAAAGCGGAGTGATGACAGAGTTTTGTTAAGCCGGGAACAAAGGAAAAGAGGGGTGCTGGGATGACATTGTCTGTGTGGATATAAGTGTTGTGACTGTTAGGGCTGGTGCAACCCAGCACTCTAGCAGGGTCATATTCATTACATCAGACAAACTACAGGGCATTTTCTTGTTGCTATGAGAGGTTCTTATTAGGAGCTTTTTCTTTAGTTTTGAAAATTGTATTATTATTTTTTAAACATTTATAAAAAGAACATATAGAGTTGAAGTCGGAAGTTTACGTACACTTAGATTGGAGTCATTGAAACTCGTTTTTCAACCAGTCCACAAATTTCTTGTTAACAAACTATAGTTTTGGCTAGTCAGTTAGGACATCTACTTTGTGCATGACACAAGTCATTTTTCCAACATTTGTTTACAGACAGATTATTTAACTTATAATTCACTGTATCACAATTCCAGTGGGTCAGACGTTAACATACACTAAGTTGACTGTGCCTTTGAACAGCTTGGAAAATTCCATAAAATGACATCATGGCTTTAGAAGCTTCTGAAAGGCTAATTGACATCATTTGAGTCAATTGGAGGTGTACCTGTGGATGTATTTATTTCCAAATGCCTGAAGGTACCACGTTCATCTACACAAACAATAGTACGCAAGTGTAAACACCAATGGACCACGCAGCCGTCATACCGCTCAAGAAGGAGACGCGTTCTGTGTCCTAGAGATTGGTGAGAAAAGTGCAAATCAGTCCCAGAACGACAGCAAAAGACCTTGTGAAGATGCTGGAGGAAACAGGTACAAAAGTATCTATATCCACAGTAAAACGAGTCATATATCAACATAACCTGAAAGGCCACTCAGCAAGGAAGAAGCCACTGCTCCAAAACCGCCATAAAAAAGCCAGACTACGGTTTGCAAAATTATGTGAAAATTATGTGGATATATTGAAGCAACATCTCAAGACATCAGTCAGGAAGTTAAAGCTTGGTCGCAAATGGGTCTTCCAAATGGACAAGGACCCCAAGCATACTTCCAAAGTTGTGGCAAAATGGCTTTAAGGACAACAAAGTCAAGGTATTGGAGTGGCCATCACAAAGCTCTGACCTCAATCCCATAGAAAATTTGTGGGCAGAACTGAAAAAGCGTGTGCAAGGAAGGAGGCCTACAAACCTGACTCAGTTACACCAACCCTGGTAGGAGGAATGGGCCAGAATTCACCCACCTTATTGTGGGAAGCCTGTGGAAGGCTACCCGAAACATATTACCCAAGTTAAACAATTTAAAGGCAATGCTACCAAATACTAATGAAGTGTATGCAAACTTCTGACCCACTGGGAATGTGATGAAAGAAATAAAAGCTGAAATGCATCATGTTCTCTACTATTATGCTGACATTTCACATTCTTAAAATAAAGTGGTGATCTTAACTGACCAAAGACAGGGAATTTTTTACTAGGATTAAATGTCAGGAAAAACAGAGTTTAAATGTATTTGGCTGAGGTGTATGTAAACCTCCGACTTCAACTGTATATTGTAGTGGAAGATTTTAGTGCTTATCAGACGAAAACCTACTTTGCTTGTTTCATCAGACCAGTTAACCTTGAAATCTCCTCTCTCATACAAAATGACACGTCACATGCCAGGTTTTCATTTTGAGAAAAGTTCCCATATGCATTTCAATGAGTTTTTCTTTCACAGATTCTCTCTTCCAGTTCCCACGCATTGGGGCCTAATCAGTTGTGCACCTTTATCTGGGGGGTCTGTCTGTGTGTGAGAAGTCTCGTGCGTTGTCTTTGCGCAGGCCTAACTGTGTTTGCAGTGGGATTACGAGGGCTGGGGGGGGGGTTGTATGAGGGCTCAGGGGGGAGGGGGGGGGGGGA
This sequence comes from Oncorhynchus mykiss, assembly GCF_057628025.1. Classification (NCBI taxonomy): domain Eukaryota; kingdom Metazoa; phylum Chordata; class Actinopteri; order Salmoniformes; family Salmonidae; genus Oncorhynchus; species Oncorhynchus mykiss. The sequence goes on from NC_143043.1 coordinate 46,561,112, forward strand.
ATAAGGGTGGCCAGGGGGCTCGGGGACATGGGGTGACCGGGTAAAGGTAGCCATGGGAGGACCCCCTGATGGTGTGGAATGCTGGTCAGAGAAGGGTGGCGGTGGGGGGAGGGGTGTGTGGGGGCGTGTGTGTGTGTGGGGGGGGGGGGGGTCCAACATTCGGGAGATGGGACAGGTGATTTTGTGCGTCCTATCAGGCATCAAAGCTGTGACAGAGCTGACACTTGTAGTACTCAGGCCTCCTTGCCCCCCACCCTTTGGGGCTCAGCTGAGTTGTGAGTGGGTGCTGTGGGTGATATAGCTATACTCCCCAATTTCAGCGCCGTTTATTTCTCCTAAACGGACATATGGTGTAGAGATGGATGGATGGATGGATTTTAAAAGGCTTCGCTATCCGATTTATTTCGAGTCAAATGAATTTACGTTACATCTACGCGATTGCATTGACCAACTACAATTTTATTTTCAACGTGACAAACACCTTGTGTAAAGGCTGTTGTTCCCGTGTTGTAAGAGTAGTCCTCCAACACAATGATACCTTTATGACCTTGTTAATAGTAGCTGTTTGTTCTAATGGTGTGCTAACACAGTTTAATGGGTAGTAAAATCTAAACGTTTCATTTTCTTCATTGTGTGTTATAGTTCTAGTCCAGACAAATAATCTGCTAATTGGACTTGACTCATTATAGTATAGGACATCATCATACTGTATGTCACCGAAAAACAAGACTCCAACTCAATGAGACAACGCATCCAAACCGACTCATTTGTCATTTACAGTCAAAATGGAAAAAGAGTTTGGCACAAAGACATTCCATTTCTATTTTCTGTGCTAATTCCCCTTTAGAGTCGAATTAATCCTGCTGTGCGTCACACGGTGACATCAATTCGAATATTGAAAATCTCCCTGTGTGTTTGTGCTAGAGATTTACCGTTTATTGTTGTGGCTGCAACTCAATCCACTCTTTCCGACCAATATAAAGTGTTCACCTATTACATGACATGCGGCTTGTGAAAGCTGCCTTTTTCTACACATGCAGTCAAGAAAATCATCACAATGATGCATCTGTAAAACCCGAACCGTGTGAGCTACAGCTGAACTCTCTGTCGCAGATGTCCACATTTCGAAGAGGTCTTCTTACAAAACTGATTGTCCAGAACGATGTCCAAACATATATTTTTTTTAAATACGTTTTCTTATATCTCTCAGATAATAGGACAGACACTTCAAATCTTTGTTCCTTGTGATTCATTGTTTGACTTTCTGTTATGCCTTTTAAGAATGTGCTATTAAATGTGTTTCTATGGGCTATAGTAGTAAAGGCCAAATTCAATATTTCATATTGTTTTTTTTTATACTTACAGGGGTCCTAAAAATATAAATCAAATGGCTAAGTGATATATTTTATGACCGTCTTAAAACAATTTCATGTGTTAGCTTAGTAGATAATCCATTCTAAGGATTTAGCCCTATAGGAGAATTCACTCATTATCATTTCCATTATAATTTTCAACGTTACCAACATATTCAAATAATGATTGACATATTTATTTTTTATTTTTTAAATGAATTGATTCATACTGTTTCATCATTATTCTACAATGTAGAACATGGTAAAAATAAAGAAAAACCCTTGAATGAGTGGGTGTGTCCAAACTTTTGACTGGTACTGTACATTCTGACAAATGATGCTGATTCATGATTTCGACTGGCTGAGAAAAGCTGCTAGACTGTCTCATCCTGACTCCCAACACATGGGACAAGCTGGAAAGAATGTCAATATTGAAGCAAAGTGGCAAGACAGACATCAAGGTTTATACAAATCTCCGCTGTTGAAAACCAAATGTTAGTCTAAAAGAAATGAGAGATAATGTCTAGATGCTTTTTATAGTTGAGATCAAGCTTATAAATTGCCTGGCTGGGCTGATGAGATAGTGGATTGCGCAGTGAGATGGAATAGTGAATAGGTATTTCAACATCATAGCCTTAGCCGGTAGTAACTTGTGGAATAGACACGGACTGGAATGTGGTTTTAACCAATCAGCATCCAGGATTTGACCCACCGTTGTATAATATGAATTATTAAATCTGTTACTTCTAAAAGCCTACCTCTGCCCCTCCCTTCTCTACAATGTAACATGTCTTTCCAACTCCTAAAGCGCCAAGCCCTCACATCCCAATGACAAATTGTTGCGCTCTTATCTTTGCACTTCATTGGCTGCTTCAGTGGGACTGTCCCCTGTATTTCATGTCTGGGTAGAGATTGGGAGTGTGGGGGTAGGGGGAGGTGGGCTGCAGAGCAGAGGAAGGGTACAGGTTGAGTCATGGTACCCGAGGTGTCCGTTTTTGTGCGGCCCGTCAAACGTGGTTAACATGAGCAGAGCAGAGAGCGGGCCGACCAATGGTGGAGGGAAGGGGGGGTTCTCTTTCTACGTTTCTCTTTCTCTCTTTCCCTCCCTCCATCCTCCCTCCTGTTTCTCCTCTTGGCTCACAAGCCCTCTGTCATTGTTTTGTTCCATTATTTTCCCCCCAGGCACTCCTCAGTGTGTGGGTCAGGCGATAGCTGACAAGGTGCTTCAGAATGCCGGGTGCCCCCGCTTGACAGATTGTAGCTTAGCGTGTTGTAGCAGAACCAGGGCCCTCAACCACTGGGCAGTAAACCATAAGACAGTGTTAGTTACGCCCCCCCCCATATCCTCTTTATTTGTCCTGTAAAGTACTAAAATAAACAGTTATACCTGACGGTAAAACTAGAGTTTACAAGCAGCTCTCCCTTTGTTCAGATTTGCATAAAGGGGTGCCGAAGTTTGAAAATAACCAGTGTGAGTAATGCCACCTCTAAAGGAAAGTAGGAAATAGGAAATGGAGAGAGGGGGAACACGTCAAGGTTAGGGAGATGTTTCTGGTTGTGGAAAATGCTACTTGTTCTATCCATCAGACTGTTTCAGATCAACATGCTTGTTGTGCGATGAGATTCAGAAATCAAGTTTCTGTTCAAAGTTTCGGTTTACATTTTGAATGAATTTCATTCCAAAAGAACAAACACATAACGGACACCGCTGGTTTCTGATGACAGTCTAGTCTGTATAATGTGGATGATATAAGCCTCTGTTTGATTGGATTTGGCCTGTGTCTAAATAGGCCCTTGAGCCTGGCACGCAGCACCTGCCTACGGGGAGGTATGCAGTAATTTAATCACTCTAACAGGATTAGGTTGGGCTGTAATTGATTCATTTACAGTCAAGGGAGGTGACAGAGCCCTACAATCCAGCACTGACACCAAGTGTCAATTTTATTACATCAGCCAAGATAAACTTGAAAGGTTCCCTTTGTATTCACTCGTTGGCTGTTTGTGCCTCTCTCTATTCAACACAGAACATTGATAGGTTTTTTCTCTCCTCTCTGTATTACCAGTTGGAACAAGGTAGCATATCTACAATGTATCTCCATTCATGTTTTATGCAATGGCTATGGCTAGGTATGAGGTGTGCTGAATCTTCCTCACAAGGTCCAAATCTCAAGTCGAGTCCCAAGTAGAGCGGGTCGAGTCTCGAGTCAAGTCCACTTTGTGCATTCTAAGATTAAATCAAGTTGAGTCACATGTTTTTCCATGTCAAGACTCAAGTCAAGTTAAAAAAGAATAATGACCTATTGACGCTGGTCATTGACGTTTTTTTTTTGCAAGGACGATGTTGCGGCTTATGTCTCTGGCTGCGTGGAGAGTAATCCACGGAATCTGTGCCACGAAATGAGTGACAAAATGTTGGCCAGACACTTTCAAGTAATCAGTCTCAAGTTGATTCCTGATTCTTGAGGCTCCAAGTCCAAGTCAAGTCTCAAGTTATTCTATTTATTTCAAGTACATTCTCAAGTCATCAAAATTGTGACTTAAGTCAGACTCGAGTCCAAGTCATGTGACTCAAGTCCACACCTCTGGACATCAGAAATGGTGGTGTGTACACCATAATTAGGACATTAGGAATGGTGGTGAGTACAGTGGGTGTTATCCTTCAGTTGATGTGCACTGAGTATACAAAAACATAGGAGTACCTTCCTAATATTAAGTAGCACCCCCTTTTGTCCTCAGAACAGCCTCAATTATTTGTGGCATGGACTCTACAAGGTATCGAAAGCGTTCCACAGGGATTCTAGCCCATGTTGAAAATGCTTCCCACCATTCTGTCAAGTTGGCTGGATGTCCTTTGTGTGGTGGACGTAATCTTGATACACATGGGAATCTTTTGAGCACGAAAAACACAGCAGCGTTGCAGTTCTTGACACACTCAAATCGGTGCACCTGGAACCTACTACCATACCCCGTTCAAAGGTCCTCAAATCTTCTGTCTTGCCCATTCACCCTCTGAAAGGCACACATACACAACCCATGTCTAAATTGTGTCAAGGCTTAACAATCCTTCTTTAATACAATGGAAACTATATCTAAATTACTTGTAGAAATAGATTGAAATACATTGAGATACAACTGAGGTTACCGAGGTTAATTGATGTTTCCCTGCCACCATCATCCTGCTTGTTAGATTGGGAGTGATTGTTTTTAATGAGCACACCAAACCTAAGGGCTAAGTTGATGATGAGGATTGTGTGTATCTGTCATGCATCTGTCTGTCATCTTTGTGTGTGTGTGTGTGTGGGGGGGGGGGGGGGGGGGGGGGTGGCGGGGGGCATAGCCCTAGCCTATGTTGGCGGGTAGAGGGGTAGAGGAATAGATGTATAGAGGGGTGGAAGGTGGGGGGTTGGAGGGTTAGAGGGGTGGAGGGTAGAGGGATAGAGGGTAGAGGGGAGAGGGATAGAGGGTAGAGGGATAGAGAGGTGGAGGGTAGAGGGATAGAGGAGTGGAGGGTTGGATGTGTAGAGGGATGGAGGGGTAGAGGGGTAGAGTTGTAGAGGGGTGGAGTGGGATGCAGGGCAGGCCAGGCCGGGGGATTCCTCAGGCTAGATATCTGAATCGAAAGTTTGGTCCCCATGTAAACCAGTTCACCTGAAAGTAATGGTCCCCATCCCAGAAAGGCCATGTGGAAAGACTCCTTCCCTCCTTCCCTCCCCTAGCCCCCTGTCTCCTGTCTGTGAATGAGCCTGGGAAAGCAAGCCCCCGTGCAGAACTAGGTGACTCTTTGGGCAGGGCCTGCCTGCCGTGGGGAGGTGTGGGGGTGGAGGGGATGGAGGATGAGGGGGGCACGTCGGGCCCCACGTCTCAGGAGGCTCCTTTGTTTGCACGTCTGGGACATGAGTAGAAATGTGAAGATGGTGATATATGGCTTGGTTCATGCATTTTGGAGTAGAAGCACAGAAGTGGAACGGTGTTGGTTAGTTTGTATAGGGACGTTTGAGGTTATACTTTAGGTGGTGTTGTTGTATCAATTGTAAATTATATCCTCAAGATTTCTTAGCGTAAATGCTAATGATATGATGTTTTCTTCTCTACGTGATTATGTTGAGTCAAATGAAAGATGCTACAATATTGCTCCACATTGATAATTGCTGCCACCCTTTCCCTGTCATATGCATGTGTGGATAACAATGCGCCACAATTCACTCTGAGTTTAAATCTAGGTTAAATGCAAATTGATCCCAACGATACCAGACAATAATTACAATGTTACTTTATGTGTACGTGCACTAGACCAGAAGATAATTCATTAAGACCTGGATCTGTCTACTGTGGAGTGGGCTCTCCAGTCAGTCACCATTCAAGTCAATAGAATAAAGTCATTATTTGAGCCCCTCTGCTTGCTGTACAACAACACCAACACACACAAAGGCCTTTTTATTATAAAAGACTTGGAAATGTAGAAGCAACTGAATTTTCCCTGTAGACTGAGATATTATAGGACGTGTCACAGAACAATACGAGGCAGTTTCAAATGACAATGGGGACAGCTTTACAAGACGTCTCTTAGATAAAACAATACTTGTTCTCGTTTTGTATTGATGCGAATACAATTTAGACCAGATACAATGCTAGTATTTCACAGTAAACAAATTGAAAAAAGACTTTGAGCACATATATAGAGAAGGACACTCAACAAGCACAGCACTTACACAAATGACTGATGATTGGCTGAGAGAAATTGATGAAACAAATGATTGTAGGGGCTGTCTTGTTAGACGTCAGTGCAGCTTTTGACATTATCGATCATAGTCTGCTGCTGGAAAAACGTATGTTTTAAAGCTATACACCCCCTGCTATAATGTGGATTAAGAAATACTTGTCTAACAGAACACAGAGGGTGTTCTTTAACGGAAGCATCTCAAACATAATCCAACGAGAAGCAGGAATTCCCCAGGGTAGCTGTTTAGGCCCCTTGCTTTTTTCAATCTTTACTAACGACATGACACTGACTTTGAGTAAGGTCAGTGTGTCTATGTATGCGGATGACTCAACACCATACACGTCAGCTACTACAACGACTGAAATTAATGCAACACTTAACAAAGAGCTGCAGTTGGTTTAGGAATAGGTAGCATGTAATAAGATAGTTCTAAATATTTCCAAAACCAAAAACATTGTATTTGGGGCAAATCATTCACTAAACCCGAAACCTCAACTACATCTCGTAATGAATAATGTGGAAATTGAGCAAGCTGAGGTGACTAAACTGCTTGGAGTAACCCTGGATTGTAAACTGTCATGGTCAAAGCATATTGATACAACAGTAGCTAAGATGGGAAGAAGTCCGTCCATAGAAAGCGCTGCTCTTAACAACACAGGTTTTGTCACACCTGGACTACTGTTCAGTCATGTGGTCATTTGCAACAAAGAGGGACGTGGGGAAATTGCAGTTGGATCAAAACAGGGCAGCACGGCTGGCCCTTAAATGTACACGGGGAGCTAACATTAATGACATGCATGTCAATCTCTCATTGCTCAAATTGGAAGAGAGATTGACTTCCTCATTACTTGTTTTTGTAAGAGGTGTTGACAAGCTGAAGGTACCGAGCTGTCTTTTTTTACGTGTTATTTCTTACATTGGTACCTCAGGTAATCTTAGGTTTTATTACATACAGTCAGGAGGAACTATTGGATATAAGAGCAACGTCAACTCACCATCATTACGATCAGTAATACGACTTTCCAGAAGCGGATCCTCTGTTTTGCCCACCACCCAGGACAATGGGATCACAGGACAATTGGATCCCAGCCGGCGAACCAAAACAACGACTCCGTAAAAGGGGCAGACGAGGCGGTCTTCTGGTCAGGCTCCGGAGACGGGCACATCGCACACCGCTCCCGAGCATACTACTCGCCAATGTCCAGTCTCTTGACAACAAGGTAGATGAAATACAAGCAAGGGTAGCATTCCAGAGAGACATAAGAGACTGTAACGTTCTTTGCTTCACGGAAACATGGCTCACTCGAAACACGCTATCGGAGTCGGAGTCTGGTTTCTTCACACATCGCGCCGACAGAAACAAGCATATTTCTGGTAAGAAGAAGGGCGGGGGTGTATGCCTTATGATTAACTAGACATGGAATTGTCTTCGATCATAATCACAGCCACATATATTCCCCCCCAAGCAGATACATCAATGGCCCTGAACAAACTTATTTTGACTCTATGTAAACTGGAAAGCACATATCCTGAGGCTGCATTCATTGTAGCTTGGGATTTTAACAAGGCTAATCTGAAAACAAGACTCCCCAAATTCTATCAGCATATTGATTGTGCAACCAGGGCTGGTAAAACCCTGGATCATTGTTATTCTAACTTCCGCTACGCATATAAGCCCCCCCCCCGCCCCCCTTTCGGAAAAGCTGACCACGACTCCATTTTGTTGCTTCCAGCCTATAGACAGAAACTAAAACAGGAAGCTAATGCGCTCAGGTCTGTTCAACGCTGGTCCGACCAATCGGATTCCACGCTTCAAGATTGCTTCGATCACGTGGACTCGTATATGTTCCGCATTGTGTCAAACAACAACATTGACGAATACGGAGATTCGGTACGCGAGTTTATTAGAAAGTGCATCGGCGATGTCGTACCCACAGCAACTATTAAAACATTCCCAAACCAGAAATCGTGGATTGATGGCAGCATTTGTGCGAAACTGAAAGCGCGAACCACTGCTTTTAATCAAGGCAAGGTGACCGGAAACATGACCGAATACAAACAGTGTAGCTATTCCCTCCGCAAGGCAATCAAACAAGATAAGCGTCAGTATAGAGACAAAGTAGAGTCGCAATTCAACGGCTCAGACACAATAGGTATTTGGCAGGGTCTACAGTCAATCACGGATTACAAAAAGAAAACCAGCCCCGTCGCGGACCAGGATGTCTTGCTCCCAGACAGACTAAACAACTTCTTTGCTCACTTTGAGGACAATACAGTGCCACTTACACGGCCCGCTACCAAAACCTGCAAACTCTCCTTCACTGCAACCGATGTGAGTAAAACATTTAACTTCTTACGGCTGAGATCCCGCTAATGGGATCGATATGACAACAGCCAATGAAAGTGCAGGGCGCCAAATTCAAACAACAGAAATCTCATAATTACAATTCCTCAAACATACAAGTATTTTACACCATTTTAAAGATAAATGTGTTGTTAATCCCACCACAGTGTCCAATTTCAAAAAGGCTTTACAATGAAAGCACACCAAACGATTATGTTAGGTACCTAGTCACAGAAAAACACAGCCATTTTTCCAGCCAAAGAGAAGAGTCACAAAAAGCAGAAATAGAGATAAAATGAATCACTTACCTTTGATGATCTTCATCAGAATGCACTCCCAGGAATCCCAGTTCCACAATAAATGTTTGTTTTGTTCGATAAAGTCCATAATTTATGTCCAAATACCTCCTTTTTGTTTGCGCGTTTAGTTCACAAATCAATATTCACGACTCGCAGGCAAGACAAAAAGTAAAAAAGTTTCGTTACATTTCGTAGAAACATGTCAAACGATGTATAGAATCAAACCTTAGGATGTTTTTAACATAAATCTTCAATAATGTTTCAACAGGAGAATTCCTTTGTCTTTAGAAATTGATTGGAACGCACACGGGCCTAACTGAGCTCATGACATTCTACCAGACCTCTTACTCAATCTCTTATTATTTATATACTTATTCTCTCCTCCTTTACAGTAGAAGCCTGAAACAAGGTTCTAAAGACTGTTGACATCTAGTGGAAGCCTTAGGAAGTGTAATATGACCCCATAGACACTGTATATTGGATAGGCAAAGACTTGAAAAACTGCAAAAACTACAAACCTCAGATTTCCCACTTCCTGGTTGGATTTTTTTCTCAGGTTTTTGCCTGCCATATGAGTTTTGTTATACTCACAGACATCATTCAAACAGTTTTAGAAATATGCATATCTTAGCTTCTGGGCCTGAGTAGCAGGCAGTTTACTCTGAGCACCTTATTCATCCAAGCTACTCAAAACTGCTCCCAGCAATAAGAAGTTAAACGTGTTAACCCTCGCAAGGCTGCAGGCCCAGACGACATCCCCAGCCGCATCCTCAGAGCATGCGCAGACCAGCTGGCTGGTGTGTTTACGGACATATTCAATCAATCCTTATCCCAGTCTGCTGTTCCCACATGCTTCAAGAGGGCCACCATTGTTCCTGTTCCCAAGAAAGCTAAGGTAACTGATCTACACGACTACCGCCCTGTGGCACTCACTTCCGTCATCATGAAGTGCTTTGAGAGACTAGTCAAGGACCATATCTCCTCCACCCTACCCAACACCCTAGACCCACTCCAATTTGGTTACCGGCCCAATAGGTCCACAGACGATTCAATCGCAACCACACTGCACACTGCCCTAATCCATCTGGACAAGAGCAATACCTATGTGAGAATACTGTTCATCGACTACAGCTCAGCATTTAACAACATAGTTCCCTCCAAACTCGTCATCCAGCTCGAAACCCTGGGTCTCAACCCTGCCCTGTGCAACTGGGTACTGGACTTCCTTACGGGCCGCCCCCAGGTGGTGAGGGTAGGAAACAAAATCTCAACCCCTCTGATCCTCAACACTGGGGCCCCACAAGGGTGTGTTCTGAGCCCTCTCCTGTACTCCCTGTTCACCCACGACTGCGTGGCCATGCACGCCTCCAACTCAATCATCAAGTTGGCAGACGACACTACTGTGGTAGGCTTGATTACCAACAACGACGAGACAGCCTACAGGGAGGAGGTGAGGGCCCTGGGAGCGTGGTGTCAGAAAAATCACAAAACAATGGAGATGATCGTGGACTTCAGGAAACAGCAGAGGAAGCACCCCCTTATCCACATCGACGGGACAGTAGTTTGGTCCACCCACCAATTGGTCCACCCACACAGACAGCGTGGTGAAGACGGCGCAGCAGTGCCTCTTCAACCTCAGGAGGCTGAAGAAATTCGGCTTGTCACCAAAAGCACTCACAAACTTTTACAGATGCACAATCGAGAGCATCCTGTCAGGCTGTATCACCGCCTGGTACGGCAACTGCTCCGCCCAGAACCGTAAGGCTCTCCAGAGGGTAGTGAGGTCTGTACAACGCATCACCGGGGGCAAACTTCCTGCCCTCCAGGACACCTACACCACCTGATGTCACAGGAAGGCCATAAAGATCATCAAGGACAACAACCACCGGAGCCACTGCCTGTTCACCCCGCTATCATCCAGAAGGCAAGGTCAGTACAGGTGCATCAAAGCAGGCCCCGAGAGACTGAAAAACAGCTTCTATCTCAAGGCCATCAGACTGTTACAGCCACCACTAACATTGAGTGGCTGCTGCCAACAACACACTGACTCAACTCCAGCCACTTTAATAATGTAAAAATTTATGAAAAATGTATCAGTGGCCACTTTAAAACAATGCCACTTCATATAATATTTACATACCCTACATCTCATGTGTACATACTGTACTCTATACCATCTTCTGCATCTTGCCATCTTTATGCAATACAATGTATCACTTGCCACTTTAAACAATGCCACTTTTATATGCTTACATACCCTACATTACTCATCTCATATGTATATACTGTACTCGATACCATCCACTGCATCTTGCCTATGCCGTTCTGTAACATCACTCATTCATGTATTTTTATGTACATATTCTTCATTCCTTTACACTTGTGTGTATAAGGTAGTTGTTGTGAAATTGTTAGGTTAGATTACTCGTTGGTTATTACTGCATTGTCGGAACTAGAAGCACAAGCATTTCGCTACACTCGCATTAACATCTGCTAACCATGTGTATGTGACAAATAACATCTGCTAACCATGTGTATGTGACCAATAACATCTGCTAACCATGTGTATGTGACCAATAACATCTGCTAACCATGTGTATGTGACCAATAACATCTGTTAACCATGTGTATGTGACCAATAACATCTGCTAACCATGTGTATGTGACCAATAACATCTGTTAACCATGTGTATGTGACCAATAACATCTGCTAACCATGTGTATGTGACCAATAACATCTGCTAACCATGTGTATGTGACCAATAACATCTGCTAACCATGTGTATGTGACCAATAACATCTGTTAACCATGTGTATGTGACCAATAACATCTGCTAACCATGTGTATGTGACCAATAACATCTGCTAACCATGTGTATGTGACCAATAACATTTGATTTGATACATGTTTCAAAATGATGATCTCCAAATGGATCATTATACTCTTTTAAATATTTCTCTACTTTTCCGGGCGTCTTTTTCTTTTCGGCTTTGACTGTCTGTGAAAAACAGGTAAGGAGAAATACGGCACACACACACACACACATACACAGACACACACACACAGTCTGTTGATGGTTTTCACAGTAAGATGTCCTTGAGACTTGATTACAAGCAGTTTGCTGACACATTTCTTGGGGGTTTTGTTGACCTTGTTGCTATGGTATAGGTTCTGTTTCCATTTCTCAGAACAGACATGAACTTACATAGCAGGTTGTTCAAGGTGAAGTGTCTCCTCTGAACCTTTTTATATTATGTATATACTGTATATCCACTAAGGCTACTTTTCTCTTCCTTGTTTTAACCACCATTTTACCACAGTTTGTTTGAATGAAAGAATAGCTATTTCAGAATAAAGTGCCTCGTATTATCTTAAATTAATATACCTGCACATAGACAGTGTAGAACAACGTAGTATTGTATTGACAACGGGTCACGAACTATTCTGCCGTTAAAAGAAAGCCAGGTGGCCTGAAAGCAAAATAACATTTAAAAAAACAATAACTATATTTTCGATCATCATGAATGTTTAACTAGTCTAATAAAATCTCCTGCGTTAGCTGGTGCTTTCAGGCAGAGAAACAATATATCCTTCCACCTGAGGGAATGCAAAGATATGAACCTTCTCTCTCTCTCTCTCTCTCTCTCTCTCTCTCTCTCTCTCTCTCTCTCTCTCTCTCTCTCTCTCTCTCTCTCTCTCTCTCTCTCTCTCTCTCTCTCTCTCTCTCTCTCTCTCTCTCTCTCTCTCTCTCTCTCTCTCTCTCTCTCTCTCTCTCTCTCTCTCTCTCTCTCTCTCTCTCTCTCTCTCTCTCTCTCTCTCTCTCTCTCTTAGATATTAACGTGGCCAAGCATGCATTCTAACAAACAGAATTCTGGGGATTTTCATTATTCATCCCGATAAATATGTTGGAATCTGTTCCCTAGTTGCGGTGGAACGGAGTTCACAACTATCACTGACTAGAACTACATTCCTATGGGAGCATGATAATGATTCCACCGCTCCAACATAAAACATAATTGAATTGAAAGTGAACAGTTTCCACAAGAATTGACATGACTGGCTATTTGAGAGACGTGCTGATAGAAGTGAAGTCAGCTCTGACGGAGGAACGGGACGTTATGTTAATTTGAGAGCACTATCAGCAAGGACTTCTAGATAATAGGTAAGCGGGTCGTAGGACTCTTTACTCTCAGTCTGTTGCCTGTGTAGAGTGAATTGGTTAAAGTAATGTGATTGTTAAACCCTCTGTGGTCTGTTACTCCGGGCCAGTGTGTGTCTGATACTACAACCATGGGCAACAAGAGTTTCTTGTCACCTCTTCAACAGCAACTATGTTCTCTACTTACAGAATTTCATTTTCCTTGAGACTTTAAGATTTATGTTGAAGTGCCCCCCCCTTTTCACACTTTTCACACTCATAGGGATCAGCCCAGGGAAGGACTGAAGCCAGTGATATTGAAGTATCTGAGGGGTTTGCTTCATGACTAATTGGTTGAGGAAGCATCGAGAAAGGAACAAGGGTCCTCCTCACGTTTATTTTGGAGTGCAACTAGAGTGTGGCTCAAGAGGGAACACTAAAGGCTTGCTATTAAAGGATTAAAAATGGCCCTGTGGTATCGGGCCTACACGCTGGCTGGGCTGCTGACAGGGGCGAGATGGTTTATCCCCCCTTTGCCCTCCTGGGCTTTCAGTCGATGAGTGATACATCTTTGAATGGCAGCGAACGCGAGAGGGAATGTTCGATGTAATCTAGTCGTAATAGAACCATTTACTGGCCTATTTACTCCTGGCCTGTCATACACACACACACACACACACACATGCACACACGCACACACGCACACACACACACACACACACACACACACACACACACACGCACACACACACACACACACACACACACACACACACACACACACACACACACACACACACACACACACACACACACACACACACACACACACACACACACATTCTCTGACCCCAAGGTAACATTCATACCAGTTCCCTGGGAAGACGAGAGCATGTGTAAAGATGGGGGTGTGAAGTTGGGCCTGGCTAAAGGAGGAACCATGCTTGCATGAGTCAGGAATGGGCGACAGTGTGCTTCTATTTGAGTCGCACCTCGTCCCATCTGTCTGGCATCTGGTTCTAATCAGCTGGCCACTTCTCTGGGCCTTTAACAGCCTCCCAACAACTCCCCCCAACACAGACACACACACACACCTCCTCACTGGGTGACCACAGCTGTAACAACACCTGGGGCCCCCACAGAGGTGCCGAACACAGATTAGGGTCAGGCCTGAGGAGCGTGGAGAACAGAAACCACGCGGCCCGTCGTTTTGAGAAGAACCCTGTAATGAGTGTAAGCCTGCGAGGAACTGACTGGGAACATCGTCTTACCACCCGTCTGGTGGTTCATCTTATGGAGGAAGACAAGGACATACAACTTGATTGATCAAAGTGAAAGCAGATTCTTGAAGTTGTTATGATTCTATTTGACTCTGATAACACCTTTCAAACCGAGCCATTTTTTTCTCCCAACTTTAGCATCCTGCCAAGTTTTTTGCAGACTTTTCTTTATGTCTGAAAGGTATTGATGGCATGAAGAAGCCTTTACTTTTATATCCACCAACCAACCTAGTCATGATGGCGGTAAAGTTCTGCCTAAGGCTTAGTACGACATCTTGTCGTAATGCTGAGGCAGCATTGGCACGCACTACGCTCTTAAGCTCTACGATGGTTGCTAGGCAACGCCCGTTAACCATCCCCCTGCCAGCTGTAAACTTGGCGAGGGATGTCACTTCAACCCATCACTTTGCGTAGCCCAACACATGCACTGATTTCTTAACCACAGTTGGATGTGTCCATACAGACTTAATGTGAGAATAAATATCATTGAATGACGAGAATACTGGAATAAAGTAGGCTAATGCAATTGAAGGCATCAAAATGTTTCCTTACTGAAACTCCCAAAGTCATCACATGTTCAATGATTTCAGCATTGCTTCGCGTTGCTTTGAGACAAGCGTGGGGACTCACCTTGATAAATCAATCAATGTCAGGTTTTTCTTTTCATTGAATCTCCATTTGGATATTGATTAGGCTACAATTAGGCTGTGGAAATGTTAGTTAAGTTGAGGTGAGTGCTGCTCACGATCATCTTGTCTAGTTTGATCATGTATTATCTCTGATTAGAACATTTTGCCAGCATGTTATGTAGCTTAACAAATTGATTATTTTGCACTTCACTAAGTCGCTCAGTACCCTAGGCCTACTTCCAACACAAATCCGTTGACTTGTCTTAATAAATAAATGTGATATTTTTTCACTGAATGTCCATCTGTATATTTGGCTAATTCTCTGGCTGGGCAACACAGGAGGTTGGTGGCCCCTTAATTGGGAAGAACAAACTCGTGGTAATGACTGGAGCGGAATCAGTGGAATGGTATGAAATACATCAAACACATGGTTTCTAGGTGTTTGATGCCATTCCATTTGTTCCATTCCGGGCATTATTATGAGCCATTCTCCCCTCGGCAGCTTCCTTTGCTTGGCAAATGAGTGGAGGTGGAATAGCTCATCTATTCGTTGGCTCATCTATCACTGATCATAAACATTTAGCATGCTATAATGTAGCCTGAATCACTGATCATAAACATTTAGCATGCTATAATGTAGCCTGAATCACTGATCATAAACATTTAGCATGCTATAATGTAGCCTAAAAAGTGACCCAAAAATGAAAACTAGGCACTTTTCCTGGTGTAGCCTAATTCACCCCCTTTATATCAGACTTGTTCTAACTAAAACTATAAAGCTGCATAATACATATTACTTCTCAAGAGCAAGTCTTAACATCTATCTGAGTGGTTTTCTGCATGACTAAGGATTATTTTTGTTCAGTTTGATAATGTACACATGCTCATTAGTCAGCTAGCTAGCTAATGTTAGCTTGCTAACACTTAATGAAATGAATGGGGTTGTAAGTGCAGCACAATGCACACAACAATACATTCTTTACCAAACTAGCTATCTAGCAAGATGATGAAGAAATAATGTAATTCACTCTCCATTATTTCGTACTGCCAGTGCCAGCTCGCTTGCTGGCTAATGCTAGCTAAATGGTTTGCAGTGCCAGCTCGCTTGCTGGCTAATGTTAGCTAAATGGTTTGCAGTGCCAGCTCGCTTGCTGGCTAATGTTAGCTAAATGGTTTGCAGTGCCAGCTCGCTTGCTGGCTAATGTTAGCTAAATGGTTTGCAGTGCCATTTGGCACAACATAGCCAGCAACTACTCCACCGACTCTCAACCGCTAACAGGCAGCTGCTTCATTCAAAAACAATTAATTCTGGATTTAATTATAATGGTACTAGCCATTAGCCGTTAGTTGTCTAGTTGTGCCCAGCTGGTTAGTATTAACAAGGGCTTACTTCAAATTCTAGCTAGCTAGCAACAACATTAGTGCAGCTTGCTAGTTGTCTTACATTAGCTACTGCCACCTTGGGCCCGGAGAATTTAAACGAAACAAATCAGTAAAAACTGTTCCTTGTGAAACAACAAAAAGTTAACTGGCGACACTTTGGGTAGAGGTGCTAAGTACCTATCGGCAGTCAGATGACTTGGTGTGTCTGACTCGTAATAGAGATAGTTAGCTCAAGCCCTGTATTGTCTGCCAACTGTGCCCTGAACAAAAGGACCAGTGTTTATTAACAGACCCTGCTATGTTCAAGGAAGCCCAGACCGACCCTCTTTTCCTCAGTATGAACCTGACCGTCAGGCTCATACTGTGTAGATTAGCGTGTAACTAAGACAGAATCAGGTAAACTCACTTTCAGTGTATTCATATCTGTTTATTTGTTGTGACTTGAAGTTGCTTTTTCTTTAGCTAGTGTATTTTGATTTCATCTATATTTTACTTACTGGTTGAAATGGTAAAGACTACAATTGGGTAGTCTTTAGTTCCAAACCAGTTACGTTAATCATTGTGGGTTCAAAAACCCACAACTTGGTAGAAGCCAGCTATCTGAAGAGACATGGAGGAAAGAGGCTAGGAAGGTTGGATCGGGTCATGTGATACAAGGAGTTGCTACTTTTCTAGTGTGTGCACAATTTATCCCCTCCCCCTGAGATGTTTCCAAAATGGACAAGCGCTACGAGGGACAGGTGACTCGTGACTTGCTTCGGATTGTCACCTCAATCTAGTCTGGGTGTTGACACAATGTCAGAGTGACGCAGAAAGGAAAGAGGAGGACAGGCAAGGTAAAACATCAGGCTCATGTACAGTATGCATGTTGCCTGCTTGTTCCCATCGATTACTCATTTAGTCAGGAGTGTGCTTTGAAGCTGCCTTCATGTGGTCTTATCAATGGACCGTCCTGTACTTCCCAGATCTTCATTTTTGCATGGTGCCCCTGTACACAGCATATAACAGCTACCATTTTAGAGCTTCCATGTTCTTAGCCACCCATGTCCTTTGCTTGGATGGTGAAACACATTTTTGGAGCTTGTCCTTGAATTGATCTCCACCTGGGTTCTGTAGGCACAGGCCCAAATACAATAAGGACGTTAAAATAAATAAAAGTGTTAATTAAAGAATAGTGTTCCTGCTATGGGTCCTGTTGCTGTCCTCTATGTTGCCTTGTTACAGGACAACCTGTGACCCAGAAGGAATTGCTACAAAAAATGCTAAAAGCACGAGCTGTTAAATTCCGCACCTGTGACATGGTGAAATAACTGGCAGTTACTCATTCAGACACTTTTCACTTTTTCTAAGTCGCCTCTTCGTCCAACTGTTTCAGAATCAGATTGTGTGGTACTTCTCTGGCAGCTCAGCTCGACACAACTTAAGACTTTGGACACAAATCCTTTTGGCATCAGGTGGTAGGCCTAGATGTGAGACAGGAAGTGTTACCGCTGGATCTGGGATCACACAGCTGGGCCAAGATCATCCAGCTTGAGCCTTTTAGAAAATATTGGAATTACTGGGATCGGCAATATTTGATTTAACCAGGAAATCCCATTGAGGTCAGAATACCTCTTTCCCAAGAGAGACCTTGCTAATATCCTCCACCTTTATCCACCTATCTTTTGATTATGATTACTATAGTAGTTTGTCTTTAAATGTTATCTGGCCCAGTTTGATTCATTCAGTCAGTGCGTCTGTCTTTGTGTCCTTCGTCTATATCGGGCATACAGCTAGGCAGCTTTCCTGCCCTAGGCGGAAGTGGGATACCTCACAGGAGGGCGGCACAAATGGTGAGCACATCACAGTAACACTGGGCTCATTGTGCCTGCACCACACCCCCTCCTCTCTCCACCAACACCCCCTCCTCTCTCCCCTATCGCCCTTTACCGCGCTCCATGTCCCCCCAGCTCTTATTGTCAAAGAATGATGCACCAGTACTCTCTCCTCTCCTCTCCTCTCCTCTCCTCTCCTCTCCTCTCCTCTCCTCTCCTCTCCTCTCCTCTCCTCTCCTCTCCTCTCCTCTCCTCTCCTCTCCTCTTATTCAGCTTGTTAAGGCTACAGCTCTGCCATGACAATCAGAGGACATTGCACAGGGGAGTTGAAAGAATGGAAGCGTAGGTTAGGTGAAATGCTCTGCTAAGGTTACTGTTCAGCAGTAATTCCAGTGCTTAACCATGTCATTATGTTAGCACCCTTATGTCAAAACATGATTTTTAAGGTCAAATGCTATCAGGGTAATAAAATACATTTGGATGCTTGCTGTGAGAGAGAGAGAGCGATGGAGAGCCAGCAGGATAAGTCTACGTTGTTTGGGAGTGGTAGTGGGGGGCAATTCATAAGTCATTTATTTGATTTGTTTTATCCCCCAGCCTTCCGATCCACTTGACTGGAAAGTTGTGCCTTGGGGACTGAACGCTTGTCAGTTCCCCTCACCTCAGCCTGGCTAGCGACATCGACGGTGTAGAATGGGAACCGGGGACAAATTACCCACACTGGGCCCGGAGGTCGGTGACAGTAAAGGGGTCGTTTTCCCAGGTCACATGGAGGATGCACACATCTGTCACTCCAAAGGTGGCACCGCAGGGCAAAGTGCTCTGATCTAGGACAGGCCACATCCATTAGAATTGACATACAGCGTGTACCTCAT